>NC_040013.1:16082141-16347525 GCF_000972845.2 Larimichthys crocea
TTAGTAGTAGTAGTAGTAGTAGTAGTAGTAGTATTATACATTATTATTATTATAATACATTATTATTTTTATTATTATTATTATTATTATTAGTAGTAGTAGTAGTAGTAGTAGTAGTAGTAGTAGTAGTATACATTATTATTAGTATTATTATACATTATTATGATGTTGTCAGTGTTCATGACAGACTGCAGGCAGTGATGGAGAATCAGACCTGGAGGTGGCAGTAATGCAGCATCATGGACGTCCACTCAAAGACGAAGAAGAAGAAGAAGCAGAAGAAGAGGAAGACTCCAAGTTCCACAATCCGGCGACAGGCGGGAGAAGCTCATGAGATGATGAGATGGTTTTAGTGCCCTGAGTCCGTTACTTGCTCTGTCTGCGGCTACAGACGCCCTCGTCAAATCCTCAAAATGAAAAGAGCGACGGAAAATCAAGGAAACACCCGGTAATGAAATAAAAACCGCGTTGTTTACACTGCAGCTGCTCGCACGTCAGCTAGCCAGCCAGCCAGCTAGCTGAACAAGTACTTCCTGAAATAGCGACCAGCTTATATTCAATTTTACAGCCAGTCAGCACTTTCACAGCACAGTTAGCCAGGAACTGTGAGGAAGGCGGCCTTGTACGGTATGAAAAAGACGTAATGTCGAGCTACACGACGCTTACAAATAACGCTGCCTTATTGTCAACTATGTAAACAATGTCCTTTTTTTTTAGCGTGCCTTAGCACTGCTGATATAAACGCCGTGTTAACGCCACTGTCCGCTCATAGTCACTGTTATTTCGTTGTTTTTGTTTGTGAGTCTGTGGACCTGTGTTGTGACTTCACGTAGTGAGCTATGATTGGTAGAAAGGCAGCGCTGACTGGCAGGTGTCTTCCTAGTTTCGGTTGTGGCGAGACGACTCGTGTTGTTGTTGTTGTTGTTGTTGTTGTTGTTCTTCTTCTTCTTCTTCTTCTCCTTCTTCTTCTTCTGCTAACCTGCATGCCTGTCGTCTTGGTGACCAAACTTTTATGTTTCGAAACGTGACGAGTTTCCTCTCCCTCTTCTTTCTTGCAGTTCACTTTCAGATTACTTTTCTCCGAGGAGTAAAGGTGGGTCACATCTTACACGTGTTATGTGTTGTGCTGTCTCTTGGAAAAATAACGCTGTGTTTACATAAATCTGCACCGTGACGATCGCATCATAACACATGCATGTTTTTCATTGTGCACATTTGCATTGGCAGTCTTTTTTTTATTTATTTTTTAAAATCATAACAAGTTGTTTTTATTTGCTACCTTTTTAAACAAAATGCATTTCACCTCCGTGAAAGTTATAGTGTTTAGTTTGTTGACAGAGTATTTGACTTGTATGTTAAATTATTGCAAGTAATTTAGATTTAACTTGCTTTTCTGCCTTTTTCTGGACATGTTTAGTTTGCCGTGCTGTGTATATGTTACTTGGCTTTGTTATATTTGCTGTCAGGATCAATATTTGCACTGGCGACGTCTCATTTTCTCATTCTAGTGCTGTAAGCCGTCTTCATTTCGTTAACCATGTTAAGTCATGTAACTGACATTTGCAAAGTAGCCTGACCTGATGCTCAGGCTTCTTTACCTTATTATAATAATAGGTGTAATTATTCAGGATTAAAGAAAAACAGCTTGCACAGTTTTAATGAAACCTGGTGGAAGGGTTGAGCATAAGCCAATGAACAAACCATTACATCTGGAGTGGATCCAAAAAAAACATTTTCAGTTGCAACATGTAATTAAAGGTAATGGTGTGCTGTGATCAAACATACAGAACAGCTCAAGCTCAGCCACCTCAAACATCACTGTAAAAAAAAACAAGCTCTAGTTAAGACAGGATCTACAAAACAGGTGTAAAATGGTGTCTGAGCATTTATTGGTAGTGACACCTTTTAGAACTGTGTGTGCTTAAAACAAGGAGAACGTGGCCTTTTTTAAGGCTGCATGACAAAGAGAAAGCCGCAGTTGTTGCTGCCCTGTTCACACTTGCGCATTCAATGGTACCTAATATTTTAGACTTCAAACCGTGATGCATCTTCTGTGTTTCAGCGAAGGACCATGCACTCCAGCAGCGCCCCCTACCACACTTTGCGTCTTTTCTCCAGGAGACTCCAATGAAGCCCTCTCAGGTCCCTAATCAACTTCCTTACCCACCACCGAGGAGAATGTTGCCACTTCAGAGTCCCGAGCTGTGCCACAGGGACAGACTGGGTCCACCACGGCAGCCTCCTCATCATCTGGGACCAATCCATTCAGCAGGTTTTGTTCCAAGCAGTCCAACTAACACTGGTCCCTCAGTGAATAGACTCCATCCTACGCCAAGAGACAAACTTGGTTCTCTGCATCACTCTGCGCAACCTCCAGGGTCTTACTGCTCACGGCTTGCTTCAGTCAACCCAACTAACAGTGGACCTACAGCTAATAAGTTACAATCCTCGCATTCCCTTTCCTCCCACATCCGGAGAGATCAAGTGCCTGAGTCCAAGGTCACTTTGTCTTACTCAGGAAGTAAACATGTAACTGCACAAAGACAAGAATCATACAAGGTATTTGTTTTTTAACATGACCATTACTGAAACCTAGATTCATAAAAAAGTGTTTTGTTTGTAACCTGTACCATAGCGCTCATATGATGTTTACTTATGATGATATTTACTTTTAGGTGCAGTCCAGCGATGTGAGGAGCGCCACACCTACTGTCCAGCTCCACAGACCCCCTGTGACCTCACCATATAACCCCAGAGCAGCTCAAGAAGTTTGCCCACTGCCCCACTCAGACTCGGTACACTGGAGTCCTGGTAACAACCAGTGGCCCTTGAGAGGCTACCAGCCATCTCCGAATAACCAGTCTGACAGGAGTGTTAGTTCCAGTTTAACCACCATGCACAGTGCTGTAGCTCCTTGCCAGGTAAAGTTTGTTGTTTTTGTAATAGATATTGAGCTGGTTGTCTTTTACTGTTCAAGCCCAGTCCCAAGCCTGAAGACTATGGTCAGAGTGCTGTGTGCAGTCAGTCAGTTGTTTTTCATGTCAGTCAGAGAAATATGTCTTTATTGCTCTTTATTGCTGCATGTTAACAGGATTGTTGTAATTTTTGGCTCAACAGGAAACCTCCTGGAGATGTTATCAGTTAGCTGTTGAAGATGTTTTGCAAGTCTCTTTACTGAAGTTCATGTTTAACTGGTTCTCTCTTGGACACGTGTCAGTGAGGAACAACTATGTATTTTGATATAAATATTTAGAATACATGAGCCAGCTGTACTTCAGTCTTTGATAATGCAGATGCATGGTAACGCTGTTATTGCTGTTGAAAATTCACTAAAGGAAGTCGTCTTTTTTTTTTTTGTCTTTTCTTTTTTAGGACCAACAACATAAACAAACGCCTTCAAGTGAAAAGTTAATTCCAGGTAATATTGTCAAAGTAAATGTCTGCAATATTTAAATTTCTGCTAAACTTTGTTGGTGCATTTGTTTTGCTTTGGTAGTTACACAGTTAGTTTGCTTTGGAAAATTAACATTGAATTCAGATATAGGCCCTGGAGGTTTTACTCCAGCTACATGCAGATTTTGACCTTATAATCCTGTATGCACTGAAGTGAACAAGCATCATGTGTTGAGTTTGTACAGTAGCTTATATCTTAGTTTGAAAGAAATTTAAATATTTGACTTGTGAAGACAGGTGACACTGGGATTGTGCTCTCGCTTGTCCGGGTGGGATAAAAATTCCTCCTCAAACCATTTAATCTTCTGCAAATCTCCCTTCTTTCCTTATCACTCATATTCATTTTTTTCTGCTACAGTGTTCACAGGAATTGCTTCCTATCACTCATCTGAAAACATGAATGTGAGCCTCACATGTTGTTGGACATTAGGAGATATTAGCAAACATTGAATATTTGTTTTTCTGTCTCCAGCAGTGGACTTGAACTCCCAGAAGAGGCACATGGAGTTTGAAGACTGTAAAAACACTGCCAAGAAACTGTGTCTCCAGAGTGCAAACTCTGGTAAAGCACAGACACCAAACCTCACTGTTGGCAATTCCCTCTGCACTTCACTGGTGTCTCAGCCATCATCTGGGAATTCTTCAGGCTTGGAACTGTCACCCAAAACCACAAATAGCCAGCTGTGCACAGAACCAGCATTTGGCCAGTCAACTTACTTGGAACTATCATCCACATTTAAACCCACCCTGTCATCCTGTGCATCACCCAAACCTTGTTTAAAGAGACAATCATCAGTGGGCGCAAGCGACAAGCAACCTTATTTAAATTCCTCTCAGAATCAAACTATGAAGGTAATAGAGTTGAAGTTGTCTCCAAAGCCAGGTGAAGAAAGTTTGAAGAAAAGAAGCGAGGAAAAGGATAAATCAAGCTCTTTGTTATCCACAGAGGTTCCCCAGAAGGACACTGGTAGCGCACCTGATTTTCAGTTAGGCAGCTCCCTCTCTGGTCATCCTCACCGTAGTCCCCCAGGCCTACAACTGAAGACCCCGAGCAAAGGTAATCAGGAGGAGGAGAGCAGAAAGTCGGACAGTCGCACTCCCAAACCAGTCTCAAAATCACATTCAGGTTGTCGCACGGGAGAAAGGAACAAAACTGCCCGCTCACGAAGACCCGTCACAATCCCTGATGATATAGATGCACTTTTCACCCCTGATCCCATGACCTTTGTGGTCAGCCATGGCCAAAAGGTTCCAAAGCCCAGGATAGATGTGGCAACAAGCAAAGCACACACTTCAGAGAAAAGTTCATCCAGCACTGTGTCCAGCTCCAGTACCACAGTTACTGGTTCCTTGTGTCGCAAAACACAAAACTCTGTAGTAACTGGTTCTCCTCATGTAGCGGACACCAAAGTGGCACCTCCCTCTCAAGTCTCCATGCCAACTGTAGCTTTAGAGCGGGTAAAACTTGAAAACTTGAGAACATTTTTCCCTAAAGACAGTGAACTCAAAAACAGTCCGAACACTTCTTCGGGCAGGCAGCTTAAAGATGAGAGTGTTAAATCTCATGACAAACACACATCCCTTCTCCCCAACAATGTGAGACCTTGCACTATAGAGACAACCAACGCCGCTGCCTCGGAACGAACTTCTACGCTTCATTGTTCTCAGTCTCCTCTGCTAGAGAGGCAGGCAAGTGAAGGGAGCAGAAAGCAGGTGAATGAAGTGGATCCTATAGATGTGGAGCTGGACCTGGGCCTGAGCTTTGCATTAGATTTGGATCTAACACAGAGCTCCCAAAGCAGTGAGGAAGAGCAGTTGCTTTCCCTGCAGGAGATGATGGAGCGTGTTACCAAGCCTCCAGATACACCAGAGAAGGGAGCCTTCTCAGAGCCTAGTACGCCAGGACATCACAGCAGCCAGTCAAAAACTGTAAGCTCCACATTGCTTGCTTTATTTGCTATGAATGTTTGAGCTAAAGGCTGTAAAACTCATTGTGTTTGTCTGTTTGTGTTTCCCACAGCTGCCATTGCCATCCAATACAAAGACAGGCATCTACAAGAACAATCTCGATCAGATGCTGAAGGAAATAAACAACAATAAAAAGTACGTGATGAACTTCACTCCTGTTACCTTTTTTTTTTTTTTTAAATTGAGCTACTGTAGCTGCACAATAGAAGAATTAACTCTCTCTGTTTTCTTCCACCAGAGCTAAAGAGATTGAGATACAACTTCTAACTGCGTGTAAAGAGGACCTGTTGCGAATAGCTGAATATGAGGAGGCTGAGGAGAACCGGGAGGAGGGCATCTCCTCTGAACACCAGTAAGTCATGCAGAAGCACGTTGTCACTGAAACACAGTGGTATTTCACACCCTATTGCATTTAAGGTTTTGCTGTGATGCGTTTCCTAGGGAATTCCTGCAGCGCTACTCGTTGATGTCCAGTGCCATCAGGGAAGTGCCTCCAGGAGAAGTGGTGTTCAACCTGGAGAAATTTGGCCGAATCTTCAACCAGAATACGCTGCAGCTCAGACAATGCATGGTCAATCCACAGGGGACGGCACAGAAAACGCTGCTTTGGTGAGTTGTGCTTATGTGTCTGCATGTACACATGACTGTTCAGAGCAACATATCCTGAAGACTACAGTGCCATGAAGTTTGATGTGGGTAATCAACAAAATGATGAAGAATCATGAGGCACAGTAATGTCATGCTGCCCAGAAGGTGAACTGATGTTTTGCACAACCTAAAGAACAATATGTGAACTTTGCACGCAAGATGTCTCATAATCTACCTAATTGCTAATTGTAATAACAATTTCTGAGCATGTTAATGTTCACAAGGGGATGAACTCTTTTTTTAATTTTTATGGCACTATAGCCTTTCCTCATCCTCATTCCTCACTGGCCATCCTCAAGACAAAACTAAACATTTAGCCTCCTCACAGGAAAGGTAAAACTCAAGTATCTTGTTATCTCTCTCTCTAACCCTAACCCAGCACTCTATAAAGTGGGATGTCATATTGACCATGAATAAAGCTTAATAAAGGTTGTTAGTTTAGCTAAATAATCAATTCCGCTAGTCTTACTCTCTCCATTTACGCTCCCCTGCCCTCCATCAGGTCCAGCCCTGCTCAGCTAAGATTGCATGTAAATATTGGATTGTTCCAGGAAGCTTACGACTGTCGCTCGCCCTGTCCAACTCAGGTTACCCGTTTCCTATTCAAGGTAGGTTGCACACACACAATTGTAACCTGTCAGTAGTGACTTTTGTCCATATGCCTGAGCTTCAGCAGTAATTCCTTGTTGATGTTGTCAGATGATGTCCGTCCATAATGAGAGGATGGTATCTGAAAAGCTACTACAGTCTCTCTGTGACATCGCCTGCACTGCTGCTTATCAGATAGGTCAGTGTCTTCTTTTTTCCCTCCACTAGCTTTTGATATTTCCTCACTACTATTAAGACACGTTAACATGTTTCTATGCTTATGCTTCCTCAGTGAAAAATGGAAACCAGCAGTTTAAAGTGTGGGTGCCCAGTTTGGCCGATGTGTCTCTGGTCCTGATGAATATGGGAGTTGCGTTTGTTACTCTCTTCCCTTTTGAGAATCTGCAGCCTCCATTCACAGAGGGAGATTTGCTGTAAGTCATGTTCTGTTCATTGGATTTCCTCAAACCTTAAGATTGGAGCTGAACGTTGTTTATTTGATGCTGTCTTAATTTCACGCAGCTGACTTTCTGTGTGTTTGTGTAGGGAGGACATCTACATCAAAAGTGAGAGTCCCTCCAGTAACGGGGAACAGAGCACTTTCCCTGAACACAACTGCAACAGCATCTTGAAGGTGAGACGCAATAGTCCGCCGATGTCTGGTAGGAACAGTGTGCTATGCTATGTATGTATGCTATGTGCAGTGTGTCTGTGAGAAAGTTTGGTTAGACACAGCACAATTTCACCATGCGGATCGTTCATCACTTGATTGTTTCTCTCGTGTTCTCATCTGCAGTACCTGTCTTACTGCATGGACCTCTGTCCTCGGGCGTACAGCGACAGTGAGCTGCTTTTGCTGCTAACTGTGGTGGGAAGGGTGGGCCTGGACACACGGCTCATGCTCCAGTCCAGCGTGGAGCTGTACCCATTACAGTACAAAATTGTCAACAACATCAGGGATTGGAGCAACATGGTCAGTTCATGCATGTCTCTAGTTGTTGTTGTTTTTTTTTCAAAGTTTCAGAGGACTAGTGAGAATCATGATTTACCATTATATGTTTTTACTTAGTTAATTATTCATTATTTCTGTAAACGTTTCCAGCTGCCCAGAATCTGTCTGGCCCTCACTGATCTGACAGATGATCATCACAACATGTGCCTGCTAGTTCAACTGCTGCCTGACAACACACGTGGAAAGTAAGTGTTTTTTCCCCTCAGAAGTAATGTTTGTTTGTTTTTTTTCATCATATTTGTTTAATTGTATTGTTGAAATGGTTCACATTAAATAGTATTTTTACACTTTTGTTTATATAGGCAACTGCGTCGCCATCTGAGCCTGTCCATGATCTCGAAGCTGTTGGATGGAAATTGTACTTACAGACCTACAGAAAAAGAGATTCGGGTAATTTGTTTCAGGGTGTTTCCTTTTCAGTTTCCTTTTTTAGATAATTTAACTGACAATCACAATGTAATGATCATCTTCAGTAATCTGTGGTTCTCTCCCTCCCCCTTGTTTTCTGTGATGCTCAGCTTTCTGAACTGAGGCCGTATCTGCCCCGCATGCAACCTTCCACCCTTCTCCGAGGCATGCTGAGCTCCTCCAGCAGAGGTCAGAAAGATAGAGATGACATGACCATCTTAGACCAGCAGGTGAGCATGTGGTTAACACCGTGCACTTTAAAATGTTCCAACCTTAAAATTTCATTTTGGTCTTGTATTCACCAAGTTCTAACTGAATGTGTCTCATGTGTTTCAGTCCTACTACCTCTGTTATAGCCTTCTGACACTGGCAAATGAAGCTTCAAATTTTCAGTTCTTCCCAGCTCATCAAAAGGTATCACTTTAATTCCTTCCCCTGTTTTTTCTGATCTCAAATGTTTGGTGATTGTTATTCATCAGCTAATTGATCATGGGTGTATTAAATATCCTTTTGCCCGTGAAAGTGTATTAATATTGTCTTGCCTGTTTCTTCTGGCACTTAGGAGCAACTGCTGTATATGTGCTCTGAGCTGGAAACGCACGTCAAATGTGACATCAGAGAGAGCGAGAAATGTCTTTACCGGAGCAAGGTGGGTGTAGGAGCTGCAGATAGTTGTGTGTCTCTTTGTGTATCTAATCTGTATTTTAAAGTTTAAACTTTGTGATTATCCTGAAGGAAATTTGGTTTGCAGCCAGGCATAATACACATAAATCACAGGGACACATCAGATGGCAAAAATCTATAGTCAACATTCTGTTTTTTTCACCAGACAGGATTTGTGATTTTTGTGTAGATGATAAGAAGACTGTGAGACAGAATACAACCCTGGGGACTGTCTGGGCTAATACTGTTGACCCTAACACACTGGGACTATCCAATCACTGAGATTTAAATTTAGATTGGAGTTAGAAAGAAGTTTTATAGCAAGTTACTACGGCTGGATTGTGGCAACTGCTGAGGTAAAGTTGATGAAGAGCTCACATTGCTTTCTGTGGCCTCCACATTCCTAAAATACGTATGCGAGTTTTGACTTCAACTAGCCACTCAAGCAAGATGAAGTTAAGCTGCCAGTGTCTCAGAATCCCTTGTTGAACCAGTCTCTCAAAGCTTTTCATGAGCAAGTCTGACATCATTCAGTTTAAAAACCTGCTACATCAATGTCAGAAGCAGCAGCAGTTGTCAGGTTTATCACATTAATCACACATAAGAGCTGCATGAGTCACTAACCAGCTGCCATAACACAAGCAAAGCACTCCTTCAGAATATCAGTTAGCAATATTTGGGGAAATTTTCTCAGCAGGTAGGGAAGGTCTTACTGATACAGACAGTTCCATGTCAGGTCAACATATTTTTTTCATAAAAACTGCAATTGGCCATTTAAGGAAGTTGCATATGGGAGCACAGAGTTAGATATGATAGATATTTAGTGCTATGTTATCACAAGTTGCTTCAGGGCTTTTCCCATGTTGTCTATCTTGCTTCCTTAGTTAGACCCGAAAACACAAGGCGGCTACCTCTGAATCATTTTCACAGAAAATATCCATTTGTAATAAATATTTGTTTCTTTATAGATGAATCAAAAAGTCAAAAGCTTAAAGATATTCAAGTTAATATTGGAGTAGATTTAGAAAACCAGCAAATATCTGCACGCTGTTTTTTCCTAACATAATGACTTCGATCGATTATCATAACTGTCACTGATGCATCTTATGTTGACCAATTTAATGGCCTAATTGTTTCAACTCTAATTGTTGTTTTACTCCTGTTCTGACACAGTTGCATGTTTGTGTGCACCTTTTTATCCTCTCAGACACTGGGCCAGACGTTTACTTACTCATTTGAATATGTGTAAAAGTGATTGATCTTCATAATTACAGTCAATGGCAATGATGCTGATTTCAAGATGCAGTCATTTAAATTTGGGTGCGCTCTTAGGAGCAGTGTGCTACATTAAACAATGTCCCCTCTTCCTCTCCCTCCAGGTAAAGGACCTGGTGGCCAGGATCTACACCAAGTGGCAGATGCTCCTTCAGAGAACCAGGCCTCTCCATGTACAGTAGTCACACACACACAATTTTATTTACACCGTCTTTTCCTTGTGAAAGCTAAAAGTTAAAGTTCTCCAGTGATTTAAAAAAAAAAAAAATCTGAATTACAATGTTTCTCCTGCAGGGTAAATTGTATGATTATTGGAAGCCTTTGCCTGTGGATACATTGACATCCAGCCAAGAAGAGCAGGAGATTGAGGTTGACAACCGTGTTGATGAAGAGGGGCCTGTGATGGTGGAGGATGAAGAAGAAACCAGTGGAACAGAAGCTAATGAGGCTCTTATAATCTCTGAAGAGAACAAAGATGGCGACAATATGATGGATGACAAAATCGACACAGTGGACAACACAAAGTCGGAAGAAATGGAGGGAGACGATATGATGGATGACACAAATGAAACTGAGGACACGACAGAATTGGCACTTGGGGAGTTGAGCCATGAGACGCCAGAGATGGAGCCTCAAGTACACGAGGAGTCTGAAGCGATGGAAGAGCAAATAACAGCCGGAAACATCGAACATAATAAAGCAGAGACTGAGAATCCCAATGAGACAAGAGAAGTTTGTCAACGTGAGCAGGTAGCAGCATGTGATTCAGTGTCATAGAGATTTTTCAGGACTTCAGTAGCCGTTGCCTTAATGCTGAGCTCAATTTGCACTATTTTGCATATCTGTAACCTCCAAGGTTCATTGTCAGTCCAAACATTAATTGTGTATTTATCAATTAAACCATTCTAGAAGAGATTGCAAAGTTTCGTGAGGGCTTTTTCTACTTTTTGGTTAGTAATGCACAAGAAACAAAACATTGTTTAATGTATCTTGTTAAAGACTGTAAATTACTTAAGTTGTGTGCAATGTGTAAAAATGTGGATATGTTTGTCCATGGTACATATACATACTGCAGCTGAGTGCCTCAGTGTGTTTCTCATATTCACGTGTTTAAAATTGAATAATTTCTTAAATAGTGCATAATTTATTGGCGTTAATGTTTACTTTAGCCTGTCTAAGTAACTGAAAGCTGACCATACGTGTCATGTGATTCAGAATAACTGAGTGTTGTTTAGCTTGATCTCAGATGTGTCGGCCTTCATTGTTGGCAGGATCTGTGGCATGAAATATGGTCAGGAGCAATTTGCTGATGTACATTATGTGATTTGTTGATTCATTGTTAGAATTTCACTGTTGTGTTGAATGTGTGCTTGTTAAGTTTTCCTTTTTTTAAATATTTTTTTAATGAATATTTTATAGCTGTTGCCAAATACAAAAAATAAACTTTATTTACATGGTAACACTCTTTGTTTTCTTTCATGAAACATCTCAGGCAAAATTTAGCAATATTAATATATTTATAATGATACACAATAACAGTCAATGTATTTATGATGGTACTCACAACCTTGCAAAGCCCTCAGTCCAAATGTTCAGAAACACCACAGAATTTGTCATGATGGATTTTTAAGTGATGATTTTGTAGTCCGTAGGGTAAGTATTGATAAACACATTTGTAGTGGCATGAAATTTAATTTGAGAATAATATCAAACTAGATTTTGCACTGATCTTATAATATGTGCACGGTATCTTCACAGTACAACTCATATATCATTTTAAAACTATTTTCTTTATATTACCAAATGGTTTGAGGTTATTTCTAAATAAAATTTCTTGAGATGGATGGTCAGACATGAATCTAAGTAAATGTAAGATTTTATTTATGGACTATGATGGGTTCATTTTAAGCTTTGTATCAAGTAAAGCATCTGGATCAGCTCATCTTGCAGAGTCTCTAGGTTGATATCAAACTTTCTGCTAAGTGTGATCAGCCTAGCTCCAGTAGATGTTGTATTTAATCACCTCATCGATTAACCATCATTTTTGTTTACCCCTATGCTACAAATAATAGCTTAATAACCAGCTTATAATATCCTTTTCCATCTGATTCAATTGCATTGTCCTACTTTAACCTGTTTTTAATATAGTATTCTTGTAATTTGAAATACGTTTATGGTTCTTTTTGTTTGTTTTTGTTATCTGCTGTCTACTCTCATTTATTTATTCTAAGGTGTCCTTGGGTGACAGAAAGGCGCCTATAAAATAAAATGTATTATTATTATTATTATAAAGAAAGAGGGGGAGCCGTGAAATGCTATTTGAGTTGTCAGATGTGGTCTTTTTCATTACCTCCAGAGATTACAGTGTAATCAGAAGAGTTCCTGTTCTGTAGTCAGTCATTGTTTGCAAAACAACAATAAGGTGAAGTAGATTATTTAAGTCTAACTATGAGTGGCAGTGTGATTACATTAGGCTTGACAATGCAGGACAAATAGTCCAAACAGTGTGGCAGTAATTAGCTATTTAGTGGAAATAAACATCCATTACGTTGAATAGAAAGCACAGGCTGTGTTCGCCCCACATATTAGGACACTCGGAGTTTAAATAAGTGATTTAAAAGCGGGCACAGATAGGTATGTGAGACTCAAACATTAGTTTCGCCTCCTCGTTGGTTTGTTCCACTCCGCCCCACTTTCACTGGGTTGCTACGCAACGACAGTCAGGTGACTGTCTGCAGACAGAACATGGCTGACCTGTCAGAAGACCAATGAGGGAAAGGCCAAATTTAGCATAATCGATCTTATTTTTTACGTCCTTCCTGACAGCGGTTGATCGTTGTGGACTGCAGTCGACCAGAGGTATTCAAGGTAAGCGTGAGAGCGCTCAGATTTGATCGGATACGCGACTCTGCGTGTGTGCTCGGAGCAGCTGTGGCTGACGTTGCTGTTGTTTTTTGCTAAGTTGAGCTAGCCTGCTAAACCAAACAGTCCCCCCGCTTTCTTTTCCAGAAGTGAGTCTGTTTGAACGCGAAAGCTAAGCAGGAGGAAATGGCTTTTAGACAACTTTATGTGGAAACCAACAAGTTGCCTTCCGCAAAAAAAAATGTTACGCTATTGCAAAATAAGCCAACGCTAGCTTCTTGTACCGCTAGCGTAGCAATAAAACTACATTAGCCACAATAAAGATAATTTGGCTGATCTTGTGGTGTTTCACTCTGGTGACCAGTGTCGGTATCTGCTCACACACAGAGAGAGTCTCCAGTCTCCCATGGACAGGAAATCAGAGGAGCAACACTTTGAATTAGTTGTTGGTCTTGGGTTTATTGACATTGAATCTGACTCCGCACACATACACAGACATCAGGATGAATGATCTTCGTACCTGGTTTACTTTACAGAGAGGGGCTTTAAACCTTTGATCAGTGGCCAGCGCTTCACACTGGTTGTTCAGTCAGTGGGAGGCTTTATTTGGCCTTTGCTGATTGCCCTGAGTCTGTGGATAAAGCTAAAATCACCATCCATGTCAGCTTTTTTATGTTGTATTTACTCCATACAGGTTGTGCACAATATAAGCCAAGAAAAGTAAAAAGATTTTACACTTTAAGTGTTTTGTTTTTTTAACTGATGCAATATTTAGCTGTTTTTACAGAGTTTCCTGAGTTGTGTAAGTAACTGTACGTCATCAGACAGTATGTGCTGTATGTCCCAGTGTTCTAGGAGTTGTCCCAAACTTCACTCCATGGCTTGTGTCTCATCACTTAAGTTTATGGTTTGAGCTTTGGCAATAACATCCATATAAAGTTTTTAGATTTAAACCACCTCTCAGCTGTTAACTAGAGCAGAAGCTGGTTCAATACAAAATGAAAACTAATATAGGACCTACATTATTACACAGGTTGAATTCTTTTTTTTTTTCTCTATGATTTATTAATGATGTGTTTTAAAAGCCCTTCTGAATTATTAATTCCATTAGTAACAACAAGTGATTTGATTGCAGATGAGTGGGTTGCTGGAGGGAATAGCAAATGGCCCCAGCAGGAGCGAACACTCAGAGAAAGATGCTCAGATTTGGGAGAGACCCTGGACTCTTGAAGAGATGCGTCAGAGCAGTGCTGACTGGTCTTTGGCAGCCGACTCAGGGGTAAGTCAGAGTTTTTTTCCCTAAGCTCTGCAATAGGCCACATAAACAGTAATTCATCATCATCTTTTCCCAAGCAGTCATAAAAATGCTGCAGAAATCCGAGTAGTTCAGAGGTTTGTGAAATGTGTTCTGCTTTTGCTTTTGTCTTCATTTTTTTTGTTCTTTTTTTCTCTTCACAGCTCTTCCTGTTCCTCCAAGACTTCTCCCAGAGAATGCTGTCAAAGACACATGAGATCGAAAAGCAGTTGGACAGTCTGATCCGTGACACCAAGGCCACAGACAGCTGCTTGCATTCTGTCTTTAACGACTTTCTCATGCTTTCCAATACGCAGTTTATAGAAAATGTAATGTATATAGTACAATACTTTAATTTAGCTTTTTATAGAATAACTGTGACAATTCAGTCTATTTGATTGTGTGGAACTAAAATTGTTTCATGGTGAACTTTTCATGTTCTAATCTATCTTAACAACTTTTAAATTTGCTACAGAGAGTGTATGATGAAGAGGTAGAAGAGACAATCCCCAAGGCTGATACGCTGGAGAAGCAGCCTGAGCAGGTATCAAAAATTCATCCTTCGTGCTCCTAACATCTGCTGCTAATACATTTTTATGGTATTATTATTTCAAGAATATTATGGCCACGGTATTCGGCAAACATTAAACACCCCCAGTCTGGTATTGCCCTGTGAAAGTCTTTTATGTTTTCCCTTAAGGAGAAAACTCGAGAGCAGAAGGAGGCAGAGTTGATCCCTAAGATGCAGGAAGCTGTAAACTACGGTCTGAGAGTGCTAGAGTCGGCCTTTGAGCATCTGGACATCAAAGCAGGAAACTCTGACTCAGAGGACGAGGAGATCACAGACAGAGTGGAGGCCATCTTAGAGCCCAAGGCAAGCTCTTAATCTTAAAGCAGGATTACAGTAATGACTGCAGAAATTGATTTGATAATCTTTACATTAATGTTTTTGCCATGTGTTTTAGGATCTTTATGTGGACAGGCCACTTCCATATCTGATTGGTTCACAGGCCTTCATGGAACAAGAAGATGTTGGACTTGGTGACCTCTCAAGTGATGGTAATAGACTCATGGCAGGTTCTTCGGGCACTCATACATTGTAGTGTTTGTTGTCCTCATGTCTGTGTATGATTCTCCTTCCAGAAATGTCAGTCGACAGTGATAGAGACAGTGTCATTGACAGCGAAGATGGCAAAGAAGTAGTTGTAAGACACATTTCCTTTTATCTTCAACATCATTTTTCATTTTTATACCTGCTCAGGCTGCTTTTTTTCTGGCACAGGAAAATAAACACCTTATTACATGCATTTATTTATTTAACAGCAGTCAGATGAGGACTCTGATCAGGAAGAGGAAGAAGGCCACAACAATATTAAGAAGGTAAGCTGCCTGCCAGCTAAACAAATCAAAGACGTCATTTAGGCTGAATGACTTTATAATTTTGGATTCTCTTCTCACGTTCACCTAGAAGTCATCCATGTTGAGTTATGATGAGGACGAAGAGGAGGAGGACGAGGACTCTGACATATTCGGAGAATCAGACAGGGACGATGACGACGACACAAAGGTATGCCTAAGTAGTGAAGAGACGTCTTTGTGAGTGGATTATTTGTCTGCAATCATTCAGATTTGTTGCTATCTCTAGGAATGTTGATGTTATTCTCATTTGGGTGTTTTGTCACATTCAGACCACAGGTCCATCGTCGTTTGCCGATGAGCTGGCGGCCCGAATCAAAGGCGAACCAGTGAACAAACCAGAAGGAGATCGTGCATGTAAGTCACTGTCATTACCAACCAACTCGTAATATATCATCACACCTTTTTGTTCCTCCCACTCTTCATATTTAATTTAATGAATAGACAGAACCAAATGTTTGAGATTGAAGTCATTGCTGCCATTGTTGCACGTGCATGCTCATGGATGTTGTGTTTCTACCGCACCTCTGAAGCATTGACATCTAAGAAGAAAAGTAAAGTCAGGAAAGAACCAAAGCCTGCAAAGTCACAGGGTAGGACTTTCATTCATCATCGGTGCAATTCAGACATGTTTTGTTTAATTTTTTGCATTAGTTATTTCCACAGCAGACCCATTGTCCCGAGTATGCTGCTCAATAACTATTCATGTACATTGTAACAGCAGCTGAAGATGACAGCGATGACATGTTTAAGCCACCAAAGATGGACGATGACGACTTCTCCCCATTTGGAGGAAAAAGTGGCCTCTTCAGTGGAGGGAGAGGCCTGTTTGACGACGATGATGAGGTATATTAAACTAAATTATTTTTGCAGCACTTATTCACTTGAGCTCCACGCTATGCAAACTGTGGGCGGCAGCCAGAATTTGATTTGTGCTGTATTATGTTATGCCATTCAGGGCGATCTTTTCTCTGAGGCACCGAAACCTCCCGTGTCCGAACAGAAAAAGGTGGATGAAACCAGAAAAAGCACAGCTCAAGCTGCAGGTAAGACAGACTTTCTTGGCAAATGTGCGAAGACATATATATACAGAAATACAGAAATACAGAAATAAAATGGACTAGCAGATGGGCACATAACTTTTCTTTTTCAATCTAAGAATCCGACAAACCTGCAAAGAAGATTCCAGCAGGTGCCATTTCAATATTCCCAGGTAGTAGCATTTACTTGTGTGACAGCAGATATCACCTTCTTGTCTGCTTAATCATTCTCAACCAAACCAAATCCTGTTGCATCCACAGATAACAGCCTGTTCAGTTCAGGGAATGACTCTGATTCAGTGGAGAGCAAGGAGAACGGAACGCCAACAGCCTCCAAGCAGGTTCCTACAGGAGCTGGTGTTGGTGTCGGAGGAGGAGGTGGTGGGCTGTTTGATGATGAGGACGAGGATGACGACTTCTTCAGTGGTAAAAGCTTGAAAAAGTCTGACTCAGGTAAGTTTGTGAGAATGGGCTCTCTGCACTACAATCCAAGCTCAGGTGGGATCCTCTCTCCTCAAACCAGTGGTTTTTTTCCCCCTTCTTTTTCAGCTGCACAGGAGAAACCCAAACCCAAGAAAGCTCTTGACCTTTTCGATGAAGATGACGAGGATGGCGACATTTTCAGTGAGAAGTACAGCGCGCCAGCTCAGAGCAAGAAGGAGGTAGTGGATGAGCAGGTTAAACAGCCTGAGAAAAAGGTAAAACTCAACATACACGTGTAGTTGAACATGTTTTAGTAGTTGTTGTTTACTGTGGCCTTTATACGGGTTCCAAAGTTTATGATTCATCGTTGTGTTTAGATGCCGGCAGGGGCCATCTCCATGTTCGGTCCTGGGACTAAAAGCTTGCTCAATGAGGGCCTGAAAAAACGTCAGCCGTCGAGTGAGGAGTCCGAGAAATCTGAAGAGGTCTGAATAGATCATTGTCTAACAATATAGTCATGACTAAATCAAATTTGGTGTGTTTTCACAATTGCAAATTTGACCAAAAATTGGGCTTTAACAACCACAGCGTGTAAGCTGTCGTCTGAATTGTCTTTTGTATTTTGAGTTCTTATCTACAAAATTCAAACAGTTTTCAGTGTAACTCTAGGTTTGCTTTTAGTTTTGAGGTAATGTCTGCTCCTATAATTACCCAAAGTTCATTTTTTAGACAGAACTGCCATTAAATGACGTGGCAGTCAGTATATTGATGTTTTCGTTCAGAGTTCATATTCAGGTGAAGCCTGAGAAAATGCCAAATTTGATTTAGTTTGGCGTACACTGCTGGCCTTTAATCCTGTTGACACATTTCAGTCCTCCCCCTCTCTCTCTCTCTCTCTCTCTCTCTCTCTCTCTCTCTCTCTCTTTCTCTTTCTCTTTCTCTTTCTCTTTCTCTTTCTCTCTTCAGTAAAAGGACGTTTATTTATATGTTTTATTTGTATTAAAGTGTCAGCTTCATGTTGCATTTCAGAATGGGCCTGCTCCAGATGGTAGAACAGCTGCTGTCAAGCAGACTCTGGAGCCCCAGACCAGAGGCCTCTTCTCTGATGATGAAGACACACAGGTAAAGTAAAAACGTCACTGGGAAAAAAAGTGGTAACAGTTATAGTACGTTGTGATTGTAGTACATTGTCATGACATTGTGTATGTATTTATCTTCCACAGACATTTCCAACCATCCCTAAGAGCCAATCTAAGCCTGAACCTACAAGTCAGAGCAAAACCAGCAAGGCTCCATTGTCACTATTTGACGATGAAGAAGAAGAGGTGAAAACAATGAACTAATATTTCACTCACAGGTCAAGCTTGTTTTTGCTGTGAGTACATGACAATAATTGTTCTTCACCTTGCAGGATCTGTTTGCGTCTGCAGCTAAATCAAAACCGAAGCCTAATCAAGCTAAAGCATCCACGCCGCAACCCAGTAAGACTTTGACCAGCTCACTCTTCAGCGACGATGAGGTACGAGAATACAAAAAGTAATATTTCCCTGCTGCATACCAACGTTTCATGGAACATACAATATGATGCATTTACGTTCCTGAATATTTGAATGACAGGACCAGTGGATAAGTCCAAAAAGTAGCACAGGGGGGATGAAGTCCAGTGCCAGTGCCCCCTCCAGTCTCCCCAGTGCCAAAATGTCTCACAAAAGCAGCCTCTTTGATGACGACGACGATGACCTGTTTGCTCCAACTAAAGAGTCAAGGTATTTACACAGGATTTTTATTTTTTCAGCAACGTTTTTGTATATTCACACATACAAATAGACGACGACAATAATATCCATAAAATAAGTCACAGTTTCCATAAAACATTTTACAGACTTTACACATTTAACACGTAAATATAATAAACAAAACACAAACACTCAACAACATACATCAACACGCAGATGACTGTGCACTTTGATGTGTAAGAAACTCAATTAAAGGTCTAAACTCTGCAGTCTTTCCCCTGGTTATATAAGTTAGTCTCTCCAACACAAGATGCCATTTCCTTTATCCACACATGTGTCGAGGGTACATCAGTTTTCCTCCAAGATAGAGTGATCATCCTCCTGGCTTGCAGGAGTCCAAAGTCAATTAAAGCTGACTTTTTAGAAAATGTGAAGTTCTTTGGATATATACCAAGTATATATGCCTCTGCTCTGAGGCTCCAACACCTGGAGCAGGCCCATTCTGAAAGGCAGAACATGAAGCTGACACTTTAATATAAATAACTTTCTAAATTCTAACTTCCTTTTTTTTTTTTTTTTTTGAGTAGTTTCAAACTACATGTTCCTGCCTGGTGAGGCACCTTCACTCTGACAATAAAGTCAAAACAACTTCTTTCCAATGTTTTCTTCATTTTTAAAACACGCCCTTTCCCAATTAGCCAGAAGTGTTAGGTTTGAGATAGTGGTGGTTCAGATATTACATGCTTATGTTTCGATAAAATAAAGAGTTTTAATTGCAGATACTTAAAGAAATGTTTTCTAGGAATATAGTACGTTTGGCACATCTACACAGGATTGTATTAGGATTAAAAACAATGCAGCAACACAAATTAAAATCACTTTTACCATCATACTTTAAACGTACTTTTTGTATTGCCAGGAATTCTTATCTTCTCATGTTCCTATCTTCTTCCTCTGTCGCTCTTCATATAGTCAGAAGAAGCCTCAGAGAGTTGCTCTGTTGTTTGAAGACGAGGGTGATGATGAAGATAAAGGATCACTCTTCGGCATCAAACCTGCTGTCAACACAAACACCGCAGCTCCGGCTTCTAAGGTGAGTGACTGCACTGACTTATTTACTTTGTTTTTCAAGACAAACAGAAAAACAATCTCGCCTCCAGACGGCTTCAAAGCAGTTTATTCATTGCAGGGAGTCTGAGGATTTTGTGGTGGCATGTAAAATGAGGCTTTTACACCATTTCATCTTCTATTCCTCAGACAACTGCTGCAGCCTCTCAGTCATCCTGCCCCTTAGAGAAATCGGAGGAGGTTGTGGTTCCTAGGATGGCAGCAGAGAACAAACCTTCAGAGCAGGAGAAACCAGCAGTAAAGACCCCTGATCCACTCCCCTCAATGCCCTCACCAGAGATCAGTGAAAGTAAAAAGAAACCTGCTGGAGCAGTCAGTCTTTTCGGAGGCATCAACGTTCTTGCCAGCAAGCAGACAAAGAGCCCGTTGGATGAAGCTGACAATGACAGCTTCCCCTCTGAAGACAGCCCACCACCGAATATTAAGAAGGAGGAGGAGAAGAAGGAGGAGAAGGTCAAAACAAACACTGTTAGTCTATTTGATGATGATGAGGAGGAAGATGAGTCAGATTGGAATGAACCAATATTTACGCCCAGTAAACCCACAGCAAAAAACACACTAAAGGTTTGTATGTTTTCCAGTAAATCAGTAGTCAGTAGTATGAAGAATAGATTTAGTTGCTCTGGTTTAATGTGTGCTTTGTTTTTTGTTTTTTTACAGCCTGCAGAGGAGCGACCACAAGCAAAGAGCACAGGCGTGTTCCAGGATGAGGAGCTGCTGTTCAGTCACACACAGCAGAAGGACAACGATCCAGATGTTGACCTCTTTGCCACCTCAGGGAAAGCTGCGGTCAGTATGTTTAGATATTCTCATCTGGATGTACAACATCTTTTACTCAGCTGCATGCAGTGTCTAAATGCAGATCTCATTCACTAGATGGTAAGGGTACATTACTGTGTTTACTTTTTAGAGCTCCAAGTTCAGCTCGGTGAAGCCGGCAGCACAAAGTCTGTTTGCAGATGACGACGAGGATGACCTCTTCAACTCTATCAAGCCAAAAGCTCCTCCTCCGGTAGAAATTAGATATTTTGTGTGTGATTAAAATGATCATGGATTCCTGCTTTACTAGCATCTTAGATTAATTATAAATAAAAACCTCAACCCTAAATTGTAGATCAGTGGAGAACTTTCACGTTTCTGTTTTTGTTTCTTTTTCCTCCTTTTTTTTTTTTACAGAAAGTAGCAGAGAAGCCCAGTAAACCTATTGACAGAGCACCACTGGCAAGTCCAGAATCTGTGTCAGAGATTCAGGTGAGTTTACCATAAGCATACGTAGCTACAATAAAATCATGAGCTGTTTTATTTCTTACATCCCTGTGTGGGCATGCTTTGATTTAGGGTTTATTTTTGCTTGTGTTTGCTGTTTTTCATAATACATATATATCATAAATCCCAGCCTGTTGAAAGTGTTGTTTTAAGTTGAACACAAGAAATGCCTTGATTGGGTGAAATTTTGAACCTGCTGTAATCTGACTACACAGAAACCTGCACCAAGTCCTGTAAAACCTAAAGATTCCTCATCAAGGATTGGGAAGCTTCAAGTAATACTTTTGTTTTTATTGAATCAAATGTCTTCATCCTTGACATTTCACTCTGATTCCTCCTGAGGAGAGACTTTTCTAATCCCACTTGCATATTGCCTCTTAAGGGTTCTTTGGGTTCTTGGCTTTTTCGTGGCTACGATGCAACAGCATGACTACGAATGAAGATAATGCTCTGTCTTGATTTGATTTTGGAGCTGGAAGAATTTTCTCACTCTTTCTTTAAGTTTCACACGATGTTGCTGCATCTTGCTTTTGCCTCATTTCCATCCACAGTCCTGGCTTCTCATTTTCCTCTGAATGATCTGCTGCTTGGAATCACAGAGTATCTGTAAATGTGTAGTTTTGAGGTGCAATAACTTGACTTAACAAATGAAGTATGTTCTTAAGTGGACTGGAAAGTGCTCAGGATCCATGGTGTCTTTCTGCTGTATAAATGATTGTTTTGGTGCATCTGATCTAATCATATTCAGGCCAATCTGATGATCAACCCTGCTGCGTTGCTCCCTGGTGCTGCCCCTGTATTCCCTGGGATGGGCCCTAGTTCCTCCTCTGGGGTGTCTAGCTCCAGCCTGAGTCCCAGCCCTGCCACAACCCCTATAGGAGCTCAGGTAGACGGTGAAAGAGGAGTGAGCTTCGATACCCCAGTCCAGGTTACAACACTGCAGAGCGCACACAAGGTGGGTTTTTGGATTACTGTTGCCTAAAAGTCTTTTAGTTGCTTTTTTTTATTACTTGTATTTCTAAATCCTCTGTCATGCAGGGTCGTGCCAAAGGTTCTGCACAACGAAGACCCCAGTCCAGAGCAGCGAGGCAGCAAGCAGCACAGACATCTGTACAGGACAAAGAAAAGACCCAGGGTGGAGATGTTTCTGGGACAAACCCCAGTCTGTCTGGTTTAGTCTTACCTGCACCAGACAAATCCATCCAGGCATTTGCCAGTCTAACATTACCTAACGCAGCTGTACCCACAGCCTTGCCCACCCCGACACCTTCTCAGTCTTCTCTCCCTGATACCTCTCCCAGGCCCTTTGCACTGACACTGCCAGTATCCACAAACGCTGGAAAGAAAGACTCTAGTAAAGACAGCAGCAGTACCAAGGTTCTGCCGCCTTCTGATGAGGATGACCTTTTTGGCTCCGACAGTCTGTTTGGGGCCATCTCAGTTACTAACACATCCTCCACCAGACAAACTACCAAGACAACACAACCTCAGGCCGGCAGCAATGTGGGGATGAAGAAAGACAAAGACAAAAGCACACTCCCATCCATTTTTGATGACAACACTGATGACCTTTTCCAAAAGGTCAAGCCGAGGTCAGCTGCTAAGAAAGCCAAGGCCTCGTCCTTTTTGGAAGAACACGACGACGATGAGGACATTTTTGGAGTGAGCAACAGCTCCACACCCACATCCACAAGTAGTAAAGAAATCAAGAACAGCAGTAGTTTTTCAAAGCAGGACATCTTCCAGGTACAGTATGAATTTGATATTGATAGTAATATTATCAAGGTTTTCTGTGCTTTCATTTATTTCCTTATCGGCTGAATTTCTATGTCCTCAGGATGAAGTAGCCGCTGTGCCTAAAGTTCACAAGAAGCACAAAGAGAAGACCATTGATGCCAGCTTGTTCGATGACAACATAGACATTTTTGCTGACCTGACGGACACTTTAAAGCCAAAACAGAAGTCCAAGACAAAGGGAGAGACAAAGTCAATATTTGATGATGACATGGGTAAGCAACAATAACCATACATGCAGGTTCATGTTTTTAAATGCACACGTTTGATACTGTGTGTCCCGTGGCCTTGGCACGTTTAACCAAACATTTTGTCCATCTCTGTGTTCTTTTTAAAGATGACATCTTCTCACCAAGCACAGTAAAAGCAGTCACAAAGGCTCCCCATAAATCAAAGAAAACGCCAGTGTCTCAGGAGACCAGTACAGCAGTGGATTCAAGCAACATATTTGATGATCCACTTAATGCTCTCGGCGGGAACTGAACTTGTTTCTGAGTCACCAGATTTGTACAATTGTGGATTAATTCTTTTGTCATTTGGATCGCTGAAAGATTGGAGATCGGATACACTGTTGACAGAGTATTTATTCATATGAAGTCATATAAATACTGTGGATTACTTTTGGCAGATAAAGTCTTAAATGAAAATGATTCCAAAATCATCTCGGCATCAGATCATATTATGTAACAGTTATTCTTTACTGTTTATCTTTATTATACATGATAGCACTTTATAAGCATACCACATGCTTAGCCTCAAAGCCTGCAGAAATTAACAGTAAATTGTTTTCCTTGTTTTGAAGATGTCTATCCTTTTGGCTTTTTCATGTTTCCTTTTGGATTTGTGCCATATCATGGTGATGAGAAATCAGTGTGTTTACTTACTGTCTTAGGCATTTTGACAATGTTTTTATTAATAAGAGATTCATCCATTTCTTAACTTTGGCTGTGATGAAAAAGGAAATTCATTTTTAATAACTAAAAAGAAACATATTTTATGCTATCTGAAATGTGTGTGATTATTTCCAAGTTGCTTGTTTTCGTGAGTGTCATTTCTGTCTAGACTTAAATATTGATCAGTGTCTAGTAAAGTAGGAAGGCTATTCCAAAAGAAAGGGAACTGTGATTATTAACACCGTGTCCTTTTCATTTTTGGATGAATAAGGTTTACTGTGTTTGATGAGGTCAGTATTATTAAAGTGAAAAAGGAAGATGCTCCCTTATTAGCATTTAAAAAGCATCCGTCTGGCTGCGAAAACTTTTGTAACCTTTTCCAGATTAGTTAGTGAGTGAAAGCTCCAAAAACTATAAATCATAATTCATAGCTGACAGGGTGAAGTCCTTGCATCTTTTTGTGCCTTGAACACAGCATTAGAAGCCCTTTTGTCTCATTTAATTGGGATCTTCTTGCTGACATGGGGCTACATATTGGCACATTTGGAAGGAAATCTAATTTTATTAACAAGTTTTGACTTGATGTGTGAACATATTAGAAACGACTTTAGAAGACATTTTAATGTTATTTGAAGTGTTTTTACATCCGCTATTCGTTTCTACAAATGATGAAGATGTATCTTTTAAAATCAAATTGTTTCACGCTCAATGCAAACTGATGAGACACTGTGAAATGTATATAATATTTGACAGATATTTAACCCTGTGATAATTACAGATATAATAAGAGTTGTGGGTATACATGTGATTATATGTAAAATAAGTTTTTTATTAATAATTTGGGACACAGTTTAGGACAGTGGTTCTTAACCTGGGTTCGATCAAACCCTAGGGGTTCGGTGAGTCTGTCTCAGGGGTTCGGTGGAGCCTCAGCCCTGGAATTTTTTATACCATTTGTTACAACATATCTTTGTGAGCAATCGTTTTCAAGGATGTTGGACATAAAAACTAAGAAAAGGAACAGACTTTGCTGTGAAAATGACATGAGACTGGCACTTGCCAAGGTGAAGCCACGCATATCTGAACTGGTCTCTCAAAGGCAACAGCAGAAGTCACACTGAGGTAAGTTGTTGTGAGTTCATGCACTGTGTTGGTTTTGTTATTTGAACAAGGTGATGTTAATGCACGGTTCATTTTGTGCACCAGTAAAAAAAAATCATATTTTATTTTTTACTAAAGAAGGGTTCGGTGAATGAGCATATGAAACTGGTGGGGTTCGGTACCTCCACCAAGGTTAAGAACCACTGCTTTAGGAGGACGTGAAAGTGACTGTCCTTGATCCAGAGAGTATTTGTTGCTCCGCCCACCTCTCTACCATCCCTAACGCCCATTGGCTCCCTCGCCTGTCAATCAACCGAAGTCACAAAGGTGTTGTTGAGCCGTCTTTGACAGGTATGATGTCGTCAACAAAGCGGCCACAGCGACCGACAACGGTCGCCGGTCCGGTTTGTTCCGTGTGAAGCTTAAACGTGATGAGATGCCGCTTGGTTTTCAACCTAACGTCACCCTTTGACAGCCACCGCCGGACGGGACGGGGACCGGAGCTGAATGTAGCCTAGCAGCTGCTGAGCCAGCCGCGGAGAAAGGTGGCCATTGTTTGAGTTGTTGGCTAACATGGCAACGAGAGCTAACGTTAGCAGCGTCGGCTAGACGGGCTTCACTCCCCGCGTTGATGCAGAAGATTGAACTGGTAAGCGAGATTTTGTCGACACAACACCGAGGGTGGCTGATGTTTTAATCTGTATCGTGAGACTGTGTGGTTTAAAAAACAAACGTTGTTGTTTTGTGTGACCTTTCTCTGCTAACGTTAGCCGCTGAAATTGTACTGAGACCATTCATCTACGTTGTCAGGCAGCGAGCTAACCTACTTTTATCTGTTTGTAGCCTGTGGCTTACACTGTGCTGCTGCTTACGGTCAAACCACGGTTTCATATAAGATTAAATGCAGCTGTATAAAAGATAGTCTAAGAAAGTCTACACCTCAGGCCTCGTATACTAACACTACAGAGCCATGGACAGTGTTTGAACCTCATTTGTGGGCATTAGTGGTTACTTGAGCTCGTCAGGCCCCATTAACATCCCCAGTAAAGTGGAAGATCTCAAATAACTGCTCATTGTTTATATAAGTGCTCTTAACTGGGCACATACAATCCAAAAACACACACATAGGGACTTGATAATATACACTAGCTGTATGTTAACCTCATTAGACAATCCAGAAAATGTGTAGTGGTTCACAAAGGGGAAATTGCAACACGTATTCTTTTGCGTTTCTGCCTTTCTGCCAGATTTCTGATGCAGCTCGTCTTCCTTTTCCAAGAAACATGATTGCCCCAGCTTGTGTCCGATACAGATTAAATGACGTAAGATGCTGGGCAAGCCAAGTGGTACAAGAGGCGATCCGTCGAAGTCTGTGGTCAGGCACTGGACACCTCATACCACTGATGGGCTTACATAACACACCTGATCTTCTTGAATTTTGGCCAGAGGCCTTAAATGCTCCGCTGAATGTTTTATGAGAGGGTTGTGTGTGTCTGCTGCCACTAATGCACGCCCTTGTTCTAAAACAAATCATCCTTTAATATAAAACACACTGCAAAAACATCTCAAGGACTTTTTTTTTTACTCCATATAAAAGTCTGTTACCAATGATCCGTCCTGTTTATCTGCAGAAGGACTTTGCCTGGTGTTTCTCATATATAAAATTTGTCTCTGCCTTTCAATGCGATCAGAGTTTAGCTTTTTGAAAGGCTGAACTTGCAAAGGCTAGACTATAACAAAGAAATACTCGACTTGTTTCAATAATAATAATGCGGTGCTTTTGTTTCCTCTCGCAGCTGTGGTCATCCTGCATAATGTGTGACGGTCGTGAAGCCAGTAAGCAGTGCCTGTCCCTCTCACCCTCATCTTGGGCCATCCCTCCCATTTAACCCATCTCTCCCTGAAGTCTCTCTGCCAACCACCCAGGATGACCGACAGGAAGGAGCCACCCTTCTTTAATGACGACAGCGTGGGAGCTTTTCACTATAAACTCCCTTTCTATGACACTATGGAGCTCTTCATAGAGACCCTGACAGGGACCTGTTTTGAGCTGCGCGTCTTGCCCTTTGAGGCTGTCATTTCAGTCAAGGCAAAGATCCAGAGGCTGGAAGGTACAAAGATCACAAATTTATTTGCATGTCAGGTTATATTGTCCATATTTTATATATTAGGATATTGCACCGATTGAACCAGCAAGCTGCATCACTCATTTGATAGACTGAGAAGATAAGTTACAGGAATACTGCACATTTACATCCTGTCATTTCTTTGACTATTTCATATAGTCTGTTCTGTCTGCTGAGGTGTGCTGCAGTGTGTATACCTGCTCTGTGGAGTCGGATGTGCACTACTTATTCTGTTGTGCTGTTGAGCTGCTTGCCTGTTTTAATGTAACTTAGATTAATAGATAGAAAATAAATGCTAACACTCAAGTAGTTTAAAGCCTGCAGACTATGCACATTGATCAGCGTTGAGTTGAAATAACCTTTTCTGTTGCCCAAGATTAAAATATTCAATCTATTATTTGTCCTTATTTAAGATTCAGCACGTAAGCACTGCGAGGCTTGCCATGTGCTCCAGCAGTGGGTCTTCATTAAATGTCACTTTCACCCATTGCATGCATCGCCATTGTTGTTTTCTTCATTTATACACGACAAAGGAGACTAGCGAGCCAGCGCTGAATCACACCATTAAAACATCTTGTGGGCATTAACACTCAAAATTGTTGAAAAGGGTCAGGCTGTTTGCTGACTTTGTAAAATGAAACTACATTTTTATAATGGCATCATTACCACAACAAATCTGCGGACTCACCTGTTGACACGAGGCAGCGGAGGCACCACGAATGAGCACAGCAAAATCTCTTCTACAGTGTAGTTAGGATGAGGTTATGTGGGTTTGGTAGGAATTCATTTGAATGAATTATGTTTATTCAAACTTACTTTTTTTCCCCTGTCCTCTTAAGCTAGATTTTTTTTGTAGATCAAGATGACCTTCCATAGCTACATTCTTTGCTGCTGCTTTCAGTTTTGCTCAGAAAGGCCTCTCTGTGCTCTGTGTGAGAGGAGGTGTGTCAGCCAAGCCTGTGTGTTTGTGATGGAGCATACCACTCTGCAATGAAAGGACCACTGCTCACTCACTAACACTGGCTCACCTCCAGCACTGGGTCAGCTAGTTCACTCATTGTGGGCTCAGAGAGCTTCCTGACTACACATAAACTCCATCTCATTCCAAGAGCCGTTGTATTCATTAGGCTGTCATACTGGAGGTTTCGGTTTTATTAGTATTTGATACAGTGTGGACATGTAGTTGTTCCAGTAATTACATGGTTTTGTCTTTAGGGGGTGGACATGAATCATCTTCAGTGGTGTGGATGCTTCTGTTGGTAGCATTCCCATCTTACCTGTCTGTCAGCTTTGTGAACTTCAAAATATGAACAGGTTCTTGTTAACTTTGGTTGTTTTCTCTCCTACCCTCTCTCTGACTTTCTGTAAAGGTATCCCTGTTGCCCAGCAACACCTTATCTGGAACAATCTGGAGCTGGATGATGAACATTGTCTGCATGACTATGGGTAAATCCATTCCTCGCGACACTTTCTGTCCTTCAGAGCACTGACATCCAGGCAAAATCACACTGACAGCGAGGGTTATTAGAGCAATTACGAGCAATATGTTTGAAAACACAATGTGTACATTTAGAATAATTTGCATGTGCACTTTAAAAGCCTTTCTGCGGCGTTGGAGATTTGGTCTTAATTGAATTTGACATGTTGCAAATGGACCAGAGATGTAGAGCTGCATGAGTCGAGTGACATACTGGTCACAGAGACACAGAGAGAGAGACTTTGCTCTTCCACTCTTGTCAATTGATGAGATGCAGACCCCCCCTCCAGTGCTCTTCTGGCTGCAGATGGTGGTTATTGTTATGAATGCTTGTCACTTAATTTTCCACATGAACAGCCTCTGGTGAGATCTTGCAAGGCTCTCGCCTATCAAGCTGCAGCATGCTTTTGAAGTTTTTGAAACAGAGGGGTAGATTAGGCAATCAAACATCTGCTCATCTGAAACAAATGTTCCAATGGAATTCCCAGTTGTGCACTTAAGTTCATCTGGAAACCATCCTGACCCTTGAAGTGTTATTTACTTTAGATCAGAGCTCTCTCCTCTGTCTCCATAGTTTAGAAGCATTTTACCCCAGATCTAAACATGTTGCCTACTGTTATTTCCTTCTATCCCATTAGAGTTGCATGAACTGGTGAATGGGTTACAATAATGTTCACTTCTGCTCCTGTTTTGATCGTCACTCTGTTTTTGCAGCATTGCAGAGGGCTGCACATTGAAACTGGTCTTAGCTATGAGGGGAGGCCCTATTAACACCAGGAGAGGTACGTTCACATAGTAGCTAGACATCTGTACAAACATATTATATAAAACAAAAATGAAATTCCTTTCCTTAATCCATAAGGGAATTAAAATGTATTATTGAACCACAGAGCCTTCTTTTTTTTTTCTTTCTTCAGTAACCATGGAGGATCCTATCAAAGAGGTGGCCGAGCTGATGGACAGCACAAAGGAGGAGGGTTGGGAGAAAAGCCTGTCCAACAAGCAGGTCACGTTTGTGGTCTATCGTGAGGGCGACCAGCTAAACTTTTTCAGAGTGGTCGACAGAGGAGATGGCACCCTGACCCCGCTGTCTGAATCTCTGAGGTCAGTATTTTGTCACAATGTCTGTAATGTTACTGTCCAAATACTGATGTGATGCATTTAAAAGGAACTGGACCACAAGTTTTTCCCATTGGTCATAATTAAACCTACAGTAAGAGTACCATCAGAAATATAAACATAGATGCATCAGCTTCTCAGTATTAAGAACGGTGGCACAAACATTAGTTATTTAAGTAAACTTAATATAATTGTACAGCCTGTGTGGAGTTCAGTACTTACTCTTGATTATTCAGTAGTTGTTGGTGTACTTGGTCGGTGACAAAGGTTGAAGGCTGTTTAGCAGAGGGCTTTGTAAGATCACTAATAGGAAGAATGGTTGCCTCTCATATTTTCCAGTGGCGGCTCGGTGTATAATGTGTGCGTGGAGGAGGAGGAGGATGGAGAGAGTTATGCAGCTGCACAGCAGAGCCTTGAGAACTCCATCACCATGAATAAAATGAAGCTACTCAAAGCCAAGATGGAGGACATGAACCTCAACAAAAAGGTTTGAATCTACGGAAACTCTTAAAATGTACTGCTCATTACACTTACACATAGACATATCATTAAATCAGGCATTTTGCCCTTTTACATGAAAGTTTTTCTTCAAGCATGTTTTTGTTTCTAGCTGAATTTTTATCAATAAAATAATGAAATCAAATACTTAAGTATTTTTTCAGAGGGTGATGTGGCATTATCTGATTCTCTGTCCATGTCTCCATCCTCCAGCCTAAGAAGTCTGCAAAGATAAAGCCACGGCCCCCCGTCAGCCCACATCCCTTCAGTGGCTCTCTTGGACCTTCCAGCACACGACACCACCATCGCCTCTTTCGCTCGCTTCCCCAGATCAACCAGCCTCGGCAGTCGAGTGCACAACTACCTCCAGTCGCTGACCATAAATCCGTAAACCCCTCCTCGCCCTCTGCTGCTGCAACATCTGCCCATTTGTCCATCCCGAGGCGACCCCCTCCCTCGTTCTCTTCACCTTCTTGTTATATGCTTCAGGAGGAGGAGCCATGGGAGACATGTCCACCATTTGCAAAGATCCGCCCCCCTCCCAAAGTGTCTCGGTTGGACATTGGCAGCACCAGGTTGATGAGGGATTGTGTGTACCCTCAGCTTCCTCCACTTTGTATCAGGGGGCCACCTGAAGCCACCTTTGACCCAGCTGAACCTGCAGCAGAGGCAGTCGGGCTGGGTTTGTTGGAGGAAGCTGCTGGGCTGGTGGTGCCAACACAAACTGGAGCTCCATTTGGGGAACTGTCAGACCCTCTTAGTCTTGACGTGTCCACCCAGCCAGAGGGAGGCCGTCTGTCCCTCGAAGTTGGGGCTCAGCACCAGCTGCCACTCTCCCCTTCCCCGCTTAGCACCTGGACACTTGGGTCAAGTGATACTCTCACCAGCAGAGCTGATAGGACACAGCTTGGCACTTCTTTTCATATCAGCCCTCCCTCTCCATTGCCCACCTCTGCTTCACCACCCACTCCGAGCAGACTGCTGCCTCAGCCTTTTGATTCCACACTCTCCTGTTTACAGCCCAACCTTCAAGCACAATCCTCAGCACAAGTGAAACCAGGCAACGCATCCCCTCTCCCCTCCGCCACCACATCATCTCATCCACCACGCCTCCGTGGCGTCAAAGTGGAGTCACCTGGCAAGAGGCCAGAGCTTATCTCCAAGAGGGAAGCAAGAGGCATCACTAAGTTGGCCAACCAAGCCTGTAAGGAGCCATTAGGGTCCTTGAACAACGCTGAACTCTTGGCTTCTCTTTCCACAAGGGCTCCAGACAGCAGCAACAGCAGGGACGGCCTTGGAGAGGGTCTAGGACTTGCACTGGCATTGCCTCCTGCCACTGCCTCAGGACAGGGCGGCATTAGCTCCAGGCTGCCATCCATCCCAACTAACAGGCTCCTTCAGGATGATCTCCTAAGACAAATGTCACCGTTACACAGAGCAGCAGCCTCTTACATGGTAAGCACAGATAGCTGTCAGCATTTCCTGCTTAGATTTGTCTTTTTATTGCTTAATTTGTTTGTTCTGAAGCATTTATGTGAGACTTCAAACAATGTATTCTGTAAATTGCTCTCGCTTAAGTTAGAGTAATGGTGACAGACAGAACTTAGTCTATTCTCATCACATCAAAACCACAAAGGTAGCAGATGCTTTAAAGTAAAGTAGAGGTGAGATGATGTGGATATATATTTCATATATCGCATTGTCGAGTATTTGAGATGTCATGCTTTGACAGATTTGACTAAGATGCCACTGATCAGAGAATTCTCACAATATGATCAGCCTAAGCACACGTTACACACACTTAATTACACGTGTAACTAGAAAAGAACACGCACTGCCTTTCTGTTGAGACACTGAATTAAGATGCAACACTGAATTTGACTTTGTCAGGCTTTTACCCATCTGTGACGCAGTACATACTGTATGTAAGGTTTAATTAATGCAGATTTTATTCCATTTTAATATATCAAAGTGTATCATATTTAAAGCATGCACAGCACAGATAAGCAAAATTCATTTAAATTCCATCAATTTTGTAATGATCTTTACCCTTCTGTTAGGAATGTCTTTTCTTTTTAAATAACTTTTATCAAGTGTGTGCCTCATCTTAATGATTCATTTCTAGTGAAGATACTGTAAATACTATTATTATTTTACTCTAGTAAAAAAAAAAAGAAATATTTGTCTCAAGAAAAATCCCTGATATAACTTTATTGATTTACTCTAAATATATTTCATGTTGCTGCTGTTTTCTCAGGCCACCAACACTCTTGCGTCAGCCGGGGGAGTCTTGACTTCTTTCGGGAGAATAGGTAAGGGAGACGCACAAACACTTTAGTTTTCATAAAGCATTCATTTCATAAAGAAACTGCTGCATTTCCAGCCACCTGTTGTATTTCCAACACGCTGTTAGACTCATCTGAGGCTCGCTGTTCTGAACTAAGATGTAGTTGTTGAAAGCCGCGGTAACATACAGAGAAGGGTTGATTTGAACGTCTTCAGTTCATGTTGTATGAGCGCTACAACAAAGCACAGCGAAGGTTTTTAAATATTCATTACTCCTCCAACTGCAGAAGCAGCACACACAAGCACACTCACTTATTTATGTCAGATATGGATATGCTCACGCTATTCAGAGAGAATATGAATGAATATGCATGGATCAATACAAGAGTAGTGAGTCAAGGTTCTCCATTTTCCTCCATTACTGGATATTTATTCATCAGCATCAGCTGAGAATTTACTATTGGCGGTTAAAGAGTCTACTGCAGTTGGCTTTGGACAACCCAACAACATCTGAATAACTTTTCAGTCGTGTTTCAGTTGCAGGAATAAATAAAGAATAAATGAATAAAATAAATAGAAAAATCTTCTCATTGGGGCCAAACATATTTGAGTGGGCTTCCAAAATAAATTCAGTCTAACAGAGACAACAAGTATGCTGACTCTGATGTTCACACCTCATGATTTATTCAAAAATTCTTAATCTGCTCAAGCTTGTTTTGTTTTTTCAATCCTAATTGAACTCATGGGGTTAGAAGTCTGAATTTTCTCATTTACATATATTATTCAGGATGTTTTAGAGACACCCTTGGTAGTAATTACTTTTGGTCTTACCTTTAGCAGCTTTAAACACATGACGTTTCTCAGTCATCCACGCTGATGCCCTCAAGCGCTCTAAGAAAAAAGAAAAGGGAGTTGGAAAATTATATTTTACAAGTCTGAAGGGACCACTCACGAACAGTCCGACTTAAATCCACTCTGTTATTGTTCTGATTGTGTTGTGCTCAAAAGTGAGTCATCCCTCCACTGTGGTATTGCGTGTGCTCTCGAACATGTTTTTTTACTCTGTTCTTTCTATATTCAGACATCCTCATAGCATGTTGTGAAGATGTGTCACCATACCAATATGTTGTTTGGTTGTGAGCTACTAACTGCTCTGGAAAATCTACATCTGAACTAACCAGTACAATATCTTAGTCTGTAATTTCCTGATAATTTTCCAGAGTTTGCTGAAAGGGAAATGTCATTCGGCACTAATTACAAGGAAAATGGAGACTTTGCTCTGGTTGAGCTTCCAGTGATAGAGATATGCTGAATTAATATTTACTTTGCTTTTAATTGAGCTGTTTTGAGGAAAACCTATTTTCCTTGTTATAATTACTACCTCACAGTTCTTTGAAGGAAACGGCCTCAGACATTATTTAGAAAGTAGACCTGGAAAAAATCGTTATCTTAATTGGTTCGTAGAGCTCGTCTATTGTTCATAGAAGCTCATTGTGCTCCAGCGACACCACTTTTCACAAACATGTCTATATGCTCTTTTAAAATATTGGAACCTTTTCTGCTGTCATCAGTGACTGAACTGCAGAGCAACACAAAACAGTCAGAAGTTTAATGAAGATATCAGCGCTCGCAGCAAGTGAGACAAGTTAACATACTTGACGTTTGTTTCTCAGTGCGCCGTGTTTCTACAGTACTGCTGCTGTGTGAGCAGAAACTGTCCAAATCAGATCCTCTGTTTTAAATGATTAGGATTTGAAGCGAAGAAAGCTTAATTAGGGTGACTGTTAATTAAATGTAATTAAATTCAAGTTCTGTTTCCCAAGAGAATGCCGAAAATGTGCTTCGGTCTGAATATATTTGAACCTTGTGTAAGCCTGTGCGTTAGGAGATTCAAGTGCACAAGACAAATAAAAATCCAATCCCACACCCAGCTGCTTGACAGTAAGCTTCCTGTACCTTCATCACAGAGCTGTCAGTTCTATCTGTATGTTTCTGTATCCCCCACGGCTCACAAACCTAGACGAGCTTCATGCTTCTACAGACACGATTATCGTGGGTACATGCTGACAGAAACCAGTGTTCCCTGACTTTGGAAATGAACAGTTTATTTTCTGACATATTTTCTAAAATTACGACAGGGTGACGGTTCATGTGGCATAGCCGGGAAATTTCCTGAAACTTTTTTTTTTTCTCAATTGTTAACGTACATGATTGCCAACTATCTTCATCATTTCTGGAATAGCAATGTTACAATTTCACTTCTGTTTGCTGTTTACATCTAGTTTAATTAACTACAATTATTTTACCAAACCTTCAAATCAATTGTCAAAACTGACAAAGAAACCCTGGATAAGACAAAATGAATGTGACAGTTTGAACACTGTTTTTAATGGATTCTTTTCCTGTGGGTATCAGGTAGCAGACATAATGTATAATATGAAAACACAGATAGAATATAAACAAGTCAAATGGTGAAGACTGACAGTTCTTCAGAAATGTGCAGTAAGATGTAAAAACATATTGCCTCTCTGGCCGTATTCCAGTGTGTGATTTCACAGCAGGTGTTTTGCCGTTTGACAGCTGGTAAAAATGGCTGCTTTGATCACTGCTGGGGTTTGGTCAGAAGTGCAACATGCATTAAAGTACTCAATAGAGAGAACTGTAATTTCCCTTTCCAATGTGGTTCTGTATCCGACCTTTTATGGCTTTATCATCACCGTGATGGGTCTAGCTTGAGCAAATTTGAAGCCTGTGAAATGTTAGAATACCACTCATACAAGCCTTTTCACTACAGGATCGGTTATTCCACGTTGGTTTCTCTAAAGTAAATGGAAAAAAAATGTTTCTCTACTCTCAGGCACTCCAACATATCACCTACCTCCAGTCAAGGCTCCCACAGGCAGCAGCAAGAAGAAGAGCTCAAAGCACTGCTTCCTCTGCGGCAAGAAGACTGGCCTGGCCACCAGCTACGAGTGCAGGTACAAGTGCCTCCAGCGTTTCCACCTGCACTCTCACACTCACTCACTGCCTGACTCTAAATCAAATCTCTGCCCATTTGTCATTCTTGTCCGTGAAGCATCCCTTTTAGTAAAAAAGTGGTCCTCTCCTAGTTCATCATTTTGTCTCTCTGCCATCTCTCCAGTGGAAACGCGTCTCTGTTCACCTCTTATTCCGCCACACGTTATTAACGTGATCAAAGTTTCTCCCTACAACGCCGATATGGATCACTTTCCTTTCCCAGGTCTCTGATGCAACAGTGTGTAACTCTAATCTCTTAACATCAGCCACTTAAAGTGGACCTCTTTAAACGGGTAACTTATTGCAATTAAATGAGTGATTTTCTCACTATTAGTGCTCAAATATTAAATACATAGGACATCTGAAACGGCATTGCTCTGAGAGTAGAAAGATTAAAGCACATGCAGGGGGATTTCTATGGAGGAGTAAAAATAAAAATGGAGTAATGTGACTCTGCATCAGCAGAAGTTAGCTGATGGAGAAATGTACGAGAATAATTGTTCTCTTTGGTCTGTTTTGTTTTTTTGCATACATACCAAAATATCTGTTTATTTACATCTTTTCAGGTGTGGTCACAACTTCTGTGCCACACACCGTTACGCTGAGACGCATGAGTGCACCTACGACTACAAGAGTGCCGGACGGCGATTTCTGGAGGAGACCAACCCTCTTATCAGTGCTCCCAAGCTGCCTAAGATCTAGACCCGACGACCCTCACCCCTCACCCCTCATTAGGGATGACCTGCAGAAGTACAGGTTAATCTGACTGAACGGTAGAGATTCTGTCATTTCTTGCAGAAAAGAGGAACTTATTCACCACTGTGTGCTTTTTTTTTTTTTTTTTAATAAGCCAAGTTTGCTTAATCATTTAAATAAAATATTCTGTAAAGCCAAGTGTGAACAAACGAGAGTAGACTGAAATGGCACAGAACTACTTATCTTGACAATGTGAAGATGTTTATCCTTTTTGTTCTTTTTCCATTGCCTAAAAACAAAACCAACAAAAAAAAAAAACTGTGCATGTATGTAGGTAGTTTTCGCTAAATATATCTGCTGCACGTTCAGAAATATCCGTTTTAATTTTCAGCCTTTTTTCCCTTTTTAATAGGACCGCTGATGACTTTTCACTCGACAAGTCTTTGACAGATGCACTTTAGAACTATCATATTTATACATTTGAATTTCCTTATTGTTGGGTGGAAGGATACTTATTTCTGTATTTGTCTTATGAAGTGTTTATGTTGTTGTCATCCAGATTTTTATATTCTGCACCTCTATACGTCTTTCTTACATGGGCACATACATACCGACATCACTAATGAAATATTTCAGTACAGTACACCCACTTATTGATGAAATACTTAATATTTATTAATGAATACTACTTATTTAAATTCAAGGTTGGTTTGAAATAGCAAGTATGCAATGTGTGTAGGTGTGAATGTCAGTTGTAATCTGTAATCCTATAAAGTAAAGTGTATTAGGATGGGGGGCGGGGGCGGGCGTTATGATATTTATGATGTGTCTATAAGTAAGGTGGTTGCCATAAAAAAAAAAAAAATCTTTTGTAAGTCTTTTTTATTGCTCAGCTGTTGCAAAAACTTTAAATGCTGTTATAGTATCTACAGGGGTTTGATCTAATAAAGTTTCTTTCCGTACATACTGTAGATGGCTCGTAAGTGTTGAAATTCATTTTACAGTCCTGCTGTAATGCCCTTTCATTTCCTTGCAGTGTCGTCAAGTCTTGCCGTTGCAGTTCCTCATTCTTTGCACATTAGATGTTTGACCTTTCCTGCTGCTCACCCTTAATAGTTTTCATATTACTGTGAGGTAGATGAGAAATAGTTTCTGTTTGGTTTCACTGACTCATTCTTGTCACAGTACCCTGTCGTCCTGACTCAGACCCACAGCTAGTTCCTTAGCAACAACCCCAAATGGCTTTGAACCTGTTGCACATCAAGAGCCCCTCACTCACCTATTCTAGACGAAGTTAGAGGACAAATATAGACAAATATAGACAAGGATAAAGTCTTCTGAAGTCATTCTTCATTAGCGCTGTGTCACCATGTCAGAATAAACTTGTGATCTTACTCACTCGGTTGGTTGTTAGGAGCGTCCCAGCAAGCTAACACATTTTTTATTTAATTAAAACATTGTGACATAGAACAGAAGTTTGGTTTTGAGCTGGTGTTTTCTTTGATGAGTTCATTGTTTCTGTATAAATAATTAACAGCAAATGTTCTTGTTATCCTATAAATACAATCACAACATCAAAATGTTTTCACACAAAGACTAACATTCAGATCCGGTTCTGATAGGACTGTCCACAGATGGGCCTTCTGACACATATGATTCATATTTTCAAATGAGGCGTCTCTTCAAAACTCCAAAGCTTTGTTTATGTGCAAAACATAAACTAATCCCGAAGACTGGAGTACAGATAATGTTGTAACCAGTAAATATGAGAAGACTGTGTGTGGTCGGGGAGGGGGGGGGTTCTCATTATTCACTTTGCTCTCACTTTGCTGTTCCTGTGCAACAGACAACCTGACCTGAGTCACGTCTCAGTGTTTTTAGCTTCACTTTCCTTCTCCATGTTGTCTGGCTTTGATCCAAGATAATTGGGCTTTGCAGCATATACTGCTGGAAACTGCTAAGTCCCTGTTGGCAGATAACAGCGCCTCAACATGGAGAGGTGCATCTTCTTCAAAAGGATGGAGTTTATAGACTGGATGAACTGAAGAACAAAAAAAAAACAAAAAACATAATGCTGATTTTATTTCAAACTCCTCCAGTGTAGCAACAGGAGAACACTTTCATTTTCTGACATAAACCCGTCGTTGGCTTTGTCAGCCAATACTGTAACTTCATCTAGTCCTAATTACCAACTGTTAGAATGCTATCAAGCTAAACTAGGATGGTGGTGACCATGGTAAATACTACACCTGATAAACATGTTCGCTATGTGTTTTCTTTGAACCACAAGATTATTTTCAAGAATGCACCAAAATGTTGGCACAAACATCCTCTAACCTCTGCTAGTTGTGAACTAATGACGGTCAGAGATTGTTCTATCGATTGGTGGTTATGTTATGTAAGGTGAAGGTGAACACGCCACATTTCTGTGCCACCGTTGCTGTGTGAAAAGAGTTGCATAGGGTTTCCTGTGACTCTGGAGGAGCTTTGTTAAGTGAGGTGACATCACCCAGGTATTTCGCGTTGGGTTTGAAAGACGTGGGTCTGGGAATGAGCATTAAAGGGGGCATAGGATCCAGTGATTTTGGAGCTTCAGTCCATATTGAAAACTAAAGGTCACCTCAGCTTCTGCTGTATCAAGTTTGACCGTCCTGTGAGTCATTTCATGAGTGGATTTTTGTCATTTTTCTATTGTAATTTTTGGGATATACACAAGTTTTGATTTGGCTTTCTTCAGTGGAACAGTCTTCCACTGTTCCTGCTCAGTAAGTAACATAACAAACTAAATGTCTATTTTCTGTTTCAGGACTGTTTGGCTTGCCTTTTGCAGCTCTGCAACTCTGCCAAGTGCTGCAAGTCTATATTTTGCACACAATCACAATGCCTTAACATAGCTTTCAGGAGAATGAATCAAGCTCCGCAATGATGGCAGTAGACATATTCAATAACAAAATGTTTACAGGACTGGAAAGGATTTTTTGAAAGCAGAATAAATTGCAGGTTACTGATTATCCTTTTAATATTAATCCATTAGGACAGCTGAATACCAGGAAATGTTGCTTTTATCAGATTCCTGCCTCTAAAAACCATAAACACTACTTCCCCGACATATATACTATAATGCATATAATGTAGTGCTGTAATCAGCATCAGCAGTCATTAACCACTACACTGTTGTTAGATCTCACTCAAGTTTGCATGCACTAACATAATGAGGAACAGTGGTCACAGACTGAAACTAACTAACTGGAATGTGACAAACATAAATCTCCCAGAAGTTGAACAGATTTCTGCTGACTTGGAATGCAACTAAATATGATTCCTTTTTCATCAAGTAGTATTCATTCCAGTTTTTCTGGAATCGGAACAGAAACCACGTCCACTCAAACTTGTTGTTCCAAATTAAATCTGTGCCCTCTGTATTAAAGTTAACTCTGCTGAGTCATGTGTGCACAGGGCCGGACTGATAAAAACATGAGTCAATCAAGCACGACCGGTCTGACAGGTTCAGCGTGTCAGGTAAGAAAACAGGAAGGACGCACCAAGAAATTCTCTGGCCAATCCATCTTGCACCCCCTCACCTCCACTCCTATCGATTGACAGGGCCACTGACCTCATGGGATACACTCATCTTCTTCTACCGCTCTGCCCTGTTTGTCTTTCACTCACCACCACCACATTCTTCCTCCTTTCTTATACCCTATCTTGTAACTGAACTTGGCATGCCAACTTCCTGCCAGTAAAACTCACACACCCTTTTTAATCATTACAGGACAAAGTTCGACGGTTGACCTTTTTGATAAGGTTGGTTACACCAGTCAGATTCAGTGTAAATGACTATAAGCTTGTAAAAAAAAAGGTGAAAAAGCTGTATAAACACAACACTTTCCTTCCTCCCTTTAACGTAAGCCATGTTCAAATCTTTTCACATAACAAGACGCCTCTATCCCTCTGACGCAGAGACACATGCATGACAATTTGGCAGACTCACTTCTGAGGTGCCCACTTTGTCCAGACAGAGCACAGAGGCTCCGTTGTCCCAGCCCAAGGATGGAGTGGTGGACTGTGCATCAGTAATAAGCCCAAACACAATGACAGGTTTCACAGAGATAGAGCCGAGGCTTTGAGTCAACAGAGAATACATTCCCTCGTTTAATAAGTGAGCCTTGCCCTCATCTAACATACTGCACTGTGACTTGAGGGGGTCTTTTGGTGTGGAGTTACAGTACATAGTGTGAGTCACTTGAGTCAAACAGGCCATTTATAATCTTAAATAATGACCATGATGCCAGAATATATTAATACAGATTAGAGCTATTTTTCCTAATAACAAATCTCATATGTGATGTCCAGAAAATAAAAGGCATAAGAAATGTCTATAATAATAAATGATAATTAAAAAAAAAAAGTTGTTCATTATTACAGCATCATCATTATTGAAAAATATGAAAGAATTCACTTTATGGCAACCAGATTGATCCCACTTTAATGTCTGTATATATGAAGCTACAGCCAGTTAGCTTAGCATTAGACTGGGAACAGGGGGAAACAGCTAGCCTAGCCTCAGTCTAAAGGTAACAAATCCATCTAACAGTATCTCCAAAGCTCATTAATTAATATGATGTGGCAAGTCTATTTGGGTACACTGACAGTATAAAGAATGGAGGTCGTATCTGTGAAGTCACCCATAAGTTTTTAAAGTTCAGAGTATGATGGATTTGTCTTTCTTGGCAGTCCTTCTTCGTCTGCCTCCCGGCTGATCTAAAAATGGACAAAGACTATTTTGTCTTTGTATTATCAGTGAACCTGAGGCAGTCTGAATCAAGTCTGGGTGCTCAAACAAGACACCTGTAACAGCACCCACCTGCCAATCAAAGCAATCAGGCTGTTAATAATGCATACCTTTGAGCTTTAATATAATTTGAACAGGTGAGCTAAATAGAAATTCACCCTCAGTACAGTTGTCACGAACAAGGAAATTAGCTATAGAGACCAAAACTGTTTTTTGTACCAGGCTGTAAACATGTTTATTTCTGCTGTGAAGTTGGACATTTTAATATAAGGGGTTACTTCTGGAGCCAGCCTCAAGTGGTCATTTAAGGAAGTGCAATTTTTTTGGCACTTCTGCAGCATCTGTAGATATGAAAAGCTCATTCTAAGATAACAAAAACATAAGGGTTCTTATTTTTAGTTGATTATACACGAATGAAAACATAATTCTGAATATTATATTCTGTAAATAAAATCTGACACACTGGACCTTTAAGTTTTAAATCTCATATTTAATCACCACCACCCTCATCACGGGCTTTCCATCATCTTCATCACCCTCACTATCCTCATCCTCATCTCTTTAGTAGTGCACAGCGTCCGCGTGCGCCGCCTGTCCTTTAAATTCATTATTTGCCTTTGGTTTAATTTTACTCCATCTTAACGCGGAAGTCAGTGACGCACCATTACGCACAGCTGCTCAGCTGGGGCAATGAAATAAACAAAACGTCGTCATTCGGTGCCAAACACAGCGGTGAGTGTCTTCTTTTTTGTCTCTTAGTTGGAATATGGAGCAACATTTGTCCCAATGCAGCTCTGCGTCCGTCCGCACTGAGGCTCCTCTGTCTCTGCTGCGCCTCTCGTTTTATTAAATCCAACCGGAGGCGGCTTACGGTCGGTCTGTCGGACGGACGGACGTCTGGACTGTGCTGGGATGTGAATGTGTGAGAATCTGCTTCTTTTTATTTATTATTATTTATTATTGCCTGCTGTAGAAGCCGAGAATTTCCCCCCCAGCGTCGGTCACCGTAGCCTGTTGTGATTTAAAGGTATGAAAATTCAGTTTTAATGTGGTGCGCTCTGCAGCAAAAGGAAAAAAAAAAAAGGCGTCTGTGTCAGCTGAAATGACTGCTGTTTTAATGAATTTATCACTCGGGTTTGTCCATTCAGTATGTGTTTGTGACTCAAGAGGAGACGTGATGTTGACTGTGTCCGAGCCAGCCTTTGTTAGTCTCCCCGACGCCTTTGTAACGCTCAGTTTGCGTCGGAATAAGATGGGACACCAGGGCATGGAAATCTGATTTATTGCATTCCGACACCAGTAATTTTTAGTATTTCCTCCTATCGTTGCTGTTAAGTTGTATTTTCATATTAACTAATCAGGGGTCACAGGGCGGTGTAGTATCCGGTCTGTCCCCCTTTTGAGTTGACCACACTGGATCAATATTGTTGGTTAATGGACACATTTGCATGATGGACTACAGATGTCCATCTCAGCAGCTTCAGTTTTTGCTCCTGCATTCACATTCAGTATTCGAGGTCCAAGGCGCACTGTCCAGCTGGATGTTCCCTTTTTATTATAACCCATAATAAAGCCAAGAGGAATGTAGTTCTCTACACTGCTCCCACAGCAGCCTGAAGAAAATCAGTGGTGATTCTAGTTTTCTGTCTTCAGCTGTGGGGTTTGGACCTTTTTTATCTGCCATCAGACCTAATAATCAGTTAATTGTTTTAGTGGCTCTCACATTACACTCTGCCTCCTTATTGGCTGCAGGATCAGTTTTCCTCTTGTTTGTGCCACCTTACACTCCATTCCTGCTGTGTGCCGTGCTACCCATTGCAGTTGCAGCTTGTTTAAATCTTTTTGAAGATGTAGCAAAGTGCACTCACCAGCTTTCTAGTCTCGCTTCCACTGTGTGGATGTTGGCTGTGATATTTATTTTCTTCAGTTGGAGGGCAAACCTTTTGCTCGTCTTCATTCCAACGTGACAAGTTTTGGCGTCATGTCAAAGACAGATTTTTACAGTACCATCTTTACCATGATGCATGTATGGTGTTCAGCTACTGGCAGAGTAAGAACCAGCTGTTTCTGTCCATGTGTGTCAGTGTTGCACCACTACAGCCTTTGGTAATGTCTTTACCAGTGTTGTGAAATACTGAGGTCGTGTTGCGATAAGAAGCCTCATTGTCCCATTGGTATCTGTGGAGTGTGCATGCATAAACTTGCAGATAACACAATGCTTATTCTCTCTGCTGCTGTGTAACTAATCCTGCCTCCTCTCATGGGATTACTGCATATAGATTGGCTTCTTTACCGCACAAACGCTGTTAAAGTTTCTGACACATTTCAGTGTTTAAACAACAGCGTTGGACGGTGGCCTTTTTTGTAGGCATGCTGTTGGAGCTCTAATGTTCTGGTTGGTGCTTGAGCTGAACAAAATAAACGTCTTGACTTTGATTTTAAACAACTGAATAGGGATGCTTTTAATTTTACAGTTACAGAAGATATAAAGTCAGCCTTTTATTCACGAGCCTCTTCCGACTTGTCGCAGTTTTCATGTTGAATACACAGCTATTTTTAAATTAGTAGTTGAATTACAGCAATGATATCAAATGTTCAGGGTTGTTCAAAGCAGGCTGTAATTTGTAGGAAACCATATCAGGTGACTTTTACACTTTTACTTGACTTGTGACATTCCAGGTGTTTTTGTATTTTTCCTAAATGTTTGACTGAACTAGCAACCAACTTGTTGTTTGCAGTATAAAATCCTCCCAGATGACTACATCACACACTCAAAACAGTCTTCTCCACACCCTTGGCTTTCCTCTTCCTGGCCTTGTTTTTCTTCATGACCGGCCAAATGTGTGCCAACTGACAATGAGGGATTTTGCTGGTATCAACTAGCATTCTCCCTTTATAAGAAATCACATCTATCTATTATACAGTATACCAGACCCTGAGCTGCCCAAGATTCTGCCAAACCCTGAGGTCTTCAGTCGTCCTGACAGGACCAACTACAGGGAGAAAGTAAAGCCATGATTATGATTTCAAACAAAGGGAGCAGGGTCACTGAAACTGTTAAGCTGCTAAAACTGGAAGCGAAGGAGCCTGCAGTCCTAATGGACTGTGCTATTGTGTGCTACTGTGCTTGCAAATTAACTCATACTCTGCCTTCAGAGATAGGTTCTGAGGGAAGTAATTGGAGGGCGCAAAGAATGCAATCAAAAGTATCTGAAGGCTCTGATAGTAGCTTTCTGCCAATTAACTTCCGTCATTGTTTGACACAATTGGTTGTGACGGTGAAATGTGCCTCCCACCATATTTTACAGTATGGAGGAGCGGATGGATTTGACAGCCCCTATTGTGCCATTCTATGGCCATTTCAATCAAATTCAATTTAACAACAGCTGAAAACACTTGCAGAAGAGTTTCAGAGTTTTTAGTACTGGTTCTCCTGACATAGTCCTCATCTTTGTTTTGGTTAATTAGTTTGCTCCAGCTGTATAGCAGCTGATGTCTGTTCTTACTGTTAACATCCAGCGTGTTTTTTTTTAAAAGAGCACAAAGCTGAAAATTAAATATTTGTGTCAACTCACTTTTCAAGCCTAACCGCCTTTTTTTTCATTTTGTTTATTTTCTCTGAGCGTGTTCCTTATGAGTGATACTTATTTCCTTCGTCGATTTTAATCTGTCGATTATTTAGAGTGCTGCAGAACTGAGTTGGCATTTTTTTGCACCTGCGATTTCCTCATCTCAAAGTCATTGTTATTTTTTAATGGGTTTCTGGTTAGATGCCTGAAATAAAGTCTGTGGTTAACACATGCTTAAGAGATTTTCATGTTGTTGTTGTTTTTTTTTTGTTTTTTTTACATCCTAAAGCTTTTAACAAGTGCTTAGTGGTGGTGACGTTGAGGTAATGCGAACATAGTGTAGTATAACCTAATGTCAGCTTCTTACTTCTGGTAATAGTGTTTATGCTTCAAAAACCATAAAAGTTGTGTTCATTTGTGATTATCTGGACAAACATAGTAAGCATAACGCTTTGTTTACCAAAGAGCTTATTTTTTGCAGTAAGTGTTTTGTCAAAGAAACCAGGACGATACTAACTTCCAGGTAGGGCTACAAAAATACATAATTCTTCCATCAGAGTTTTCCAGACCAAAAATATATTAAAACAACATATTTAAATGTCTTTTGTGTTTTGTCTGAAATAACAGTCCAAAATTCAAAAATCCACAATTGTAAAGAACAAAGAATAGAAAATCTTTAAGAAGTTGTGCAACAAATACATGTAGGATTAATGCGCTTAGACAAATAAATTCAGTTTAGTTGCTAGTTAATTTTCCGTTGTTCAAATAATCAATTGAGTAGTTGCTTCAGTACTTCTGTACCATTTTAAATGAGTTAATTTGAAAGAAATGAGGTTAATCTGAAACACTAATCGATTTTGATATTGTTAAAAGTTATCAACAAGACAATGTAGCTTGCTCTTCTCACAATCTTTAACACACACTTCCTTTTTTCTGTATTTCCTGAACATTGACTCAGAGTTGTTAGAGGATGTGATCTTGTTCCAGTTAACCAACCCAAGTGTGATTTGCATTATAACCACTCAACTGCATTTTGCTTCAGTCCAAATCCATTTGAACTTCTATATATTTTTTTAATGTCAACCTGTTTCAAAATGGCACCTCTCTGACTCGCGCTGCACCTGCTATCTCCTCACTGGCGGTTAATCTGTAAAATAATATTGATTGGATTCTGCAAAGAGACAGGAAATGGATCCAGCCAACAAAAAGCAGTGTTCATACGTATCCTGTCCCCTGCTACAGGACTATGCGTGTGTTCTTCAGGATGTGGGTTTTCCTGGACTCCTGCGGCTCTAATGTCTGATGTCTGTTATTACCTCTTTTTACTAGAATTCCTGCTTAGCAAGGTGTACTTTTTTAATTGATCTTCGGCTGGACTGATTAAAAGTGTATTAACAAAATCACCACCATATGGCAGCTACAACTGCACCACAAAGTTTCTTGTCCCCGTGCAGCTGGCCCATACTGCTATCTGATCCTGGACTATAATCGTATGAATACGTCCCCTCTTAGTTTTGTTGCATCAGCGTCTGGCTGGGCTGTAATGTAATCACATAATAAAGGTATCATACAGTGTCGTTTCTCTTTGCCTCCCCGGCACTAACTCAATCCTGGCATGCCCTGCTACTGTGTCCCACTGTGGCCCGGTCTTAGTCTGTGGGGAATAGTGTATTGATCCAATCTAATGACTTCCTCCTGTAAATGATGTCATACACCCCTATGAATTAAAACCTCACTGGAGTAATGCTAATGGCAGTGATTAAAAAACATAGGTTATGCGAGAATAGAACGGTGTTTATTGATATGTTATATAGATCTTTGGTAGCCTTCTTCACTTAGACTAACTGTGTGTGTGTGTGTGTGTGTGTGTGTGTGTGTGTGTGTGTGTGCGTGTGTGTGTGTGTGTGTTGCACGGGTGCAATGAAATTATAATGTACGGGACGGAAGCGGAGAGAGTGCTCGACAGTTGCAATACATCAGCCGAGCAGAGGTGCTGGCTCAGCTGAACAGACTGTGGGATGGCACTGCTGCAGGTAGTGGGCTATGGTTGATGATGTCATTAGGGCTTTCACAGGCCTCTCAAGGTTTGCGTCTGCTCGTGGCTACAAATCCAGAAGAGGGTGTGGGCAAGGAGCCACAATAATACATCACTGTGTGTCACTGTAGCCAGACACAACACATGTTTGTGTGAACACAGTGTATAGATTTGATCCTGTTTGTGCTTTTGTATCTGTATATTGTTTTGCGCTTATGTGCTCTTAAACTTATAGCTGGGTTGAAATAGTCTCTTGTGTTTTATAGATGGATGACAACATAAAGCTAAGCGTCTAAGCAACATGTTAGACCATCACAAGGTCCCAGAGCAGCTTCAGTGTCTCCACAGCTCCCCAGGAGGAATCAAACACCATTCTTATAAAACTCGTTCGCTCATTTGGTGTTTTGGTTATGGTCAGCCTGAAAAGTCTCTAGGTCTTTTGCTAAACCGCACCGCCCGAACAGCAAATATCTAATCATAGCTTAGCAATCAGAACAATACACAGCAGGCCTGCCAAGTTTTAAATCTCTACATAGTTGGGAACGGTCTGCATGGTGCTGTAGTAAGAATGAAACTGAAAGGGTTTAGAGGGAGGTGTGGATCTGACCAAAAAATAAATAAGAGTATTGGAAATTGATTGAATAATTTGTTTTTAGACTTTACAGCAGTAACTGAGCATTACTGGAAAGGAGCACATTATGAACAAAACACATTAGTTTGGGATGTTACAGTTTGTTATTAAAAAAAATTGCCGTAACTTGATAAGGAGTATCCGCATTCGTTATAGTACAAACTACACACAAGAGCAAACATTTTTGACAAATAGTCAATTCAGTTGAGATGTGTAGACTGTAAATGTCATAGCATATGCTGTCAAACCATTCAGTTACCCCTTAGTGCATGTGGTGAATTGAAGAATCTGCATTTTGTCTCTCCTCTGTCTGTGTCTGATTGGCACACTGACTGCAGACTTGACACACATTACTTACTGATCAGCAGTGTTGACAGCGGCGTCTTGAAACAAGAGCAGCTGAAAGCCGAATTGTATAACAGTGTGAAAATTGGATGGAAATTGTTCTGCATTAAGAACAGACGCTGTCTGTGGAGTTCATTTATATAGAAGTCTGCATCTGTCGACAGTCTGTCCATTTGCAATGTGACTACGGTATATTTTGATGTACTGTGGTTTTATTTATTCAGACTGCTACATATACAGTATTATTGTACAAAAGAGCCTTGAAAAACATGCATGCTGTTCACTCTTTCTGCTACTGAAGACTTTATAACTTGTATATGGTCAAAAGATTCATAAGAGCAAAGCTTCTTCCAGCTCCAGTCTTTTAAACTAATGCAATATACTGTTTGCTGCTTTACGTCACTATGCACTGTTTTCTACAGCATATTATGTTTGATTAGATTTCTGAAAGCCAGGCATCCATTTTCTTTATTTTTGTTGGAGTAAAAACAATCAACTTGCAGAAACTTTTATGATAGGCAATTCATCATTGCACACATGCTTCCCAAAATCATTCTTTGTCAGAACTTTAAATGTATTCAGACACACACTGGTTTAAAGTGTTTGTCTCCTTGTGTGTTCATGTGGGTAGTGCTAGTCTAACATTTGCCATATTCACTTTAAATATTAAGTTTTTGAACAAGTAAGAATCATCATTTTCATAATATTACATGATCAAAAGTTCCTCTCTGCATTTAATCCAGCTAGACTTCAACATGTGCATCTGCAAAGTTCAAGATAATTAAACCACACTGTGCAATGTAATATATTATCTAACCCAAGCACAGATGTACTGGGACTTGGAGATGGAGAGGCCCTTTATGCGACTGCTCAAAGGGCACGAGCAGAACATTTTTTGGCAGTAATTTTAATGCTAACACAGTTTTTGTGGTATATAGAGAAGATACTTCAGCATGTCTTGCTGATAGCAGCCTGCTCAGTTTGAATAAGCCTCTCACCACTGCACTGAATCAAACCAAGACCAGGTCAGGCAAATCTAGGTGAGCTGCCTGCAATACAGTATACCGCCAACTATTGGTTACATCTGCACCAAAATGTCTATACAGTCAGTCAATAGAGTGCTAAAATAGTTAGAAATTCTTAAAATTTAATAAAATATTTTGAGACACAAACAACCAACCTCTGAGGTATACAGCCCTATACAGTCTCAGTTATCAGCTTGATGCATTTAGCTGCACTGCCAATCCCTATTTTTTTTGGAAAGGATCAGCCTTCCCAAACTTCACGATTGCTGAATGATGAACCCAAGCACATTTCTAGTCGAGTTTGTCTGTTTGGTTTAGCTGCCTTGGAGTGAAGAAAGAAAATCTTGTATGAGTGGTATGCTAAATATTTGTGACCTTTCCTTGTAAATGCAATGCTTCTTTTTCTACCACTGTCTGTCTCATTGATATTATACAAGAGTGACTTGGGCATTTCATGAAAGTTTCTATATTTGCTCCCAAACTTGCAGCTTCAGCAGCAGGATTTTTTTTTTGGACTAACTAGAGGGAACATATGGGTAATTGGCCCAAGAAACAGCAGCCACTGTGGCCATGCAGACAAAGAAAAGGGTTTTAGATGACATTGTATTTTAAATACCGGTTGTCACGTTCTTTGGGGTCTTCTCTTGGAATTTTATCATGCACAATTATCTCAAGTATTTGTAAACACTAGCAATATAATCAGCTGCTCTTAACATGGATTGGTGCTATGAGAAAGGGGTCCCTTCCTCCCCACTGTCGTCTCATGATAAATATGAAATGAGTTTTTATAACTAAATGTCTTGACTTCTCTGTTTTTCCACATTGGTTGGTGCAGACTAGTGGTAGGCCTTTTTTTTGTGTAGTGTATTTATGACTTAAATCTTATCAAATTACATGTCAGAGACAGACCCCTGTTACAGCAGCAAAAATAATTCCAGCTCTAAATCTCTACTGTGCCTTTTGATCATTTTAATTCAATCCTCAGTGTGTTTGAATTAGTCATTAATCTTGTTTTAAATAATTAATTCATCCTGTTATTGCTTGTACAAATTGATTTTGTAGACATAATCTAGTGTATTAGATTTAAATTAGTTTTTTTGAGCACCAAATGAGTTTGTCTGAAGAATATTAATCCAGTTGAAAGAGTGCAAGTTGCTGTGTGTGTGGTGTCCAGAGAGGGATTTAGGCAGCAGTCCTGTGAGGTCTCAGGTTATGAATCTGATGTAACAGAAGCTGTTAAATGTGAGATTTTTAAGACTTTATCAAACCAGCCTGACATCGCAGACAAATGTGGTGATTATGGCTCTGTAACCATTTTTAGCCTCATGGCCGATGATTTGACCGACAGCATTGTGTGTTAAACTTGTGTAACCTGTGTGTGTTTAGTGTTGCCCAGATGTACAGACTCAAGGGTGGGTTATTTTGGACCCACGTAGGTCTGATTGTCCCCATTACGAAGGGATGAGTGGTGCGTGTGGAGGATGCTGCGTTGCTTTGTCAAACCAGCCTGACATCTTCTTCATTTGGTCTATTACCTTGAACATGGCTGCTGTGAGCAAAAGGAGGAGAATGAGGGTCTAAATCAGGACGTGTCTTGATGTGTCAAATGTTGTGTGATGAATAACACATCGCAATATGTGCACCATGACTCATCGACCCAAACACAAATGTTTCATCTGTAGAGACACTTCTTTTCTCTCGTAATCCAGTGGAAGTAGAGCAGAAAAAAATAGCTCATTAATCAATTAGCCAGTTAACAGGATGTATAATAATCAGCAACTATTTTGATAATTAAATAATCATTTCAGTGAGTCTTAGGCAAAATCTAAATCTTCCTGTTCTAACCTCTCAAGTGATAATTTTCTGCTTTTCTTTGTCATAACTAATAAACTGAATATCTTGTTTGCATTTTCACAGCAGTGTTGATCAGCAGTGTTGAACATTTTCACTTCATTATCATTGCCTTGTAATTGTTTCCATGATGATTAACCAGTTAATTGAGATAATAGCAGATTAATCAGTGATGAAATAACCGTTAGTTTCAGCCCAAAATGAAAGTGAGTGTCTGTGTAGTGATGTGTGGTGCTTGGAAAGCTTGGAAAAAACACACAGGAGCAACTTCTAGAAAAGATGTCCCACTTACTCAGGATAATCCACAGACCTTGGTGTTGTTTATTGATGTTTTAAAAGTATTTTGAGGGCATATTGTCCTTTTTATTAGATAGAGAGTTAACAGGAAATGAGGGCGGAGAGAGAGAGAGAGAGAGAGAAGGGGTGCAGGTGGATAATATGGTACAAAGGTCCTTGGCCAGACTTGAAACAGGAACATTAGGCCTTTAAACCTCAAGACTACGAGGACGTCCTGAAACTGCTTAAAAAGTGCCTAGATACCATTAGATAAGTGAGAAAATATGTCTCTGCCACCAGATGCAATATTAAGGTTCCCTGAGCCTGTAAGTGAATTCCTCATGAGTCCACATCTAAGTTGGGACTTTTTTTTTAAGCATAAGCCTTGTGATACTTTATCATCTCGTATAACAGCAGGTATGAGGAAATGTGGAAACCCTTCAGTTAAAATGTTTGGTATGAAGTAAACAGTGTGAAGTAACCTTCCACTGTCAGAAAAAGCAACTGACTGCTGTGAGAGGTCTTGTGATGACCTCTGAGCATTTAGTCTGCGTTGCTTTATCCTATTTTTAGGAGGTGCTTGTTGGTAAGTGGAAGTCTAACTACAGTAAATGCTGTCCTACATGTTTATTCTGGCATCACACCAATAATCATGTGTAAAAATGGCTTCTTTGGCCTGAGTTCCAGAATATCCCGGTGTGTTAGTATGCAACTGTCCCTGTTAATGTCATGTCTCCTTCATTGACTGCAGATTTGAATTGCTTATCTGTAAAGAAAATGTGTTTTAGAGCAATAAAAGGTTAATTCAATATGTAATTATAAATTCTTGGGTATTTTATGAGTGGACAGCTTCTTTGGACTTAACAGAGTGAAGCAATTTCATCTTCATAAGAAAAAAGAGTTTGAAATATGTGAAATAGAGGAAGCAAGTCCTGACATTTTTGCAAGACCGTCAAAATAGTTGCTATGCTGGCTTTTTGCGTCATGGTTAGTTGACTTGTGATGATGAAGGCTTCTGTTTTATACTTGACTAAACTAATACACCTTTTGTGTTAAGAGTCATGGAGTCATTATTGCTTCAGAATTGAGCTGATTAATTAGTTGTAGAGCTGCAAACTGTTTCAGTAATCACTTAATTGTGAAGAATGCCCAACATTTTGTGGTTCCAGCTGGCGATAGGTGGGAATTTGATGCTTTTTCCTTGTCTTGAATTATAGGATGTTGAATATCTGAAGATAACATCTTGGGCTAAGCACTTTTCAAAATGAAATGAGAAAATAATCAGCAGGTAATTGGCTTGTGCCTCTGCATAAGGTAGTTTGAAAACCGAGGCAGTGCATCTGAAGGGATGTGTTTAATGCCATGTTCATGCCACTTTCACAAATTGAAATCCACAACATAAGTCCTGTAGTGTCACACATCACCCACTGTTACATCTGTCAGTTTTGGCAGCACCTCATTAAAAATAACAGCAGGCTTTCACACAACTTTTCTCACCAGCCTCAGACTTGACCAGAAGCATACAGCAGATCGACAAAAATGGAGCCCAGTACAGTGTAGACCTCAATACTGCTGCGAATATGTCAGAAATGAAAGCCAGTTGCTTTTTTATTTTGATTAAATTGCATTTTCTTGTTGCTGTAAGGAATGTTTATTAAAAGAAAAAAAATCAACATCTAGAGGATGCAACTACTCACTGTAACTCAATCTGGACGTCAGCTCTGGCTTGATTCCCAAAATGCAAATGTGAATCTGTACCTGCGTGTATCTGTATCAAACAAGTAAGCAGGTTATCATAAACATTCTCCAACTACAGGCTAATTGGGATTAGATCTGACTCTGATTGGGACAGAGAGGAAGATTTTTCCATCTGTTTCTGCGTTGATGTTCAAATTGGCCAACATAGAATAAAGTCAGTAGCTCCTCTGCACAGCTTCCTCTGTGTGCTATGTTCTACTTCCCCTTCACAGTCCCAGCTGTAGCGAAGAGATTACAAAAGCTGCATACTCAGTGTGTGTGTTTTGTGGAGTGTCTACAATGTAAGTGGCTGCCCTGTCTAACAATTTCAGTTCCTGTCTCCACATTTTAGATTTTTGATGTTTGCATTTTTCTCTGCAGATATTTGATTCTGATCTTCCAGCTAAAATTACTACTCATCCCATGCTCTCCGTTTACTCTTCCTTTATCCTATCTTGCCATCACACACGCTCACACACACAGAGAGCTGTATCCTGCCAAAACTCTTAAGTCCTCTTTTGAATCAGCCATGCATTGACGCCTTATGTTGTGTTTTCCGTTTCCTTTACTGGTATTTAGTGTTTATTTTCTGCCTTGTCTTGACAGCTTGTAAGGTTAGCAGCATGTAAATAAAATTTCCCCACCAGTAAAATCACTCATCTAAAGAACCATACAATTCCTCTTTGACTTACACCTGGTCTGGCTGCATTACTTTCATGCTATGGTATAGTCTTCTCTCTGTAACATGTTGTTTAAATACCTTTTCATATGTCACATTTAATTAAATGTAAATGCTTTCAAATCCCCTATATAATCTATCCATGGTCAGAGTTGACAATAAACAAAGCTATCATTAACCAAAACACTCATTTGAGCTCACCTTTTTGTTGGATGACAAGGCATAAATACTGCATTTCTGAGTGGTAGCCTAATGTACACAACAATAGACAATAACCAGAGAGTCAGGTTGACCTTTAGGTAAAGTACTTAGTTAATTACTGTTAATTAACTAGAGGCTACAGCTGATATAATCGGCTGCTGGAAATGTTTGTCATTTCAACTGGTAAAACTGCCAGATAGAAATTCAGGGCCCGCTAGATGAATATTTTCTGCATTGTTCTCTTGTTAATAAAGAGTGGGAAGAGATAGAAGATTCAGTCAGAGATTTGTTCTAGCTTAAGTGAATTTAGGGTTTTTGCTAACCTGGAACCAAATTCAGAATGTCAATTTGTACTTTTTTAAGCTTGCATTAGACTTTTTATTGGTGCAATAATGTAGTTTAACACTACATGCACAACAAGAAGATTATCTTAGTTTAGCATAAACACTGGAAGTAGGTAACCAAATCCACCTACCAGCACCTCCAAAGCTCACTAAATTGCACATTATATATCGTTTGCTTAATCTTTATAAAACTGGAAATCTAAAAATGTTTAGAAGTGAATGAAGTAAATGTCTTTGCTAAGCAGTTTCTTCTTGGAAATAAAGTGGGAGGAACTACCAAAAAGTCCTGAACATGGCCATAAATGCATGAACTGTTACGACATTTGAATTATTTGGAATTCATTCTTTAAAAATAAAAAAGTAAAGTAAAGTGGAAGTGGTGTCTTGGGAGAAAACTGTTTTTTAGATTTCAACACACAAAAATGCGTAATCTAATTTTGGGGCTTAAATTAGAGGAGTAGTTTGGTGAAGTTATCGTCCTGCATGATTCCACTGTTTGTGGTTTTTATTGGATTAGTTTTTTTAGTGCATGTCTGAGAAGTTAAAGTAATATTTTGATGTAAAAATACCCCAAATTTTTGGCATTTCAAACATATTGAATTTGGCAACAAAGTGAAAGTCATTTCACATCGTTTTACCTGGAAACTGGATGAACGAAGCAGCTCTTATCATGCCTCTTGGAAAATTGATTGAGGGTGGTTGAAGGCGGATCTTTCCACGTGGCTGGCATCAGGGTCTCTAACACGCACTAAGCTGGGGAATTCAACAAGGATTCAGTGAAATAATTGTATAAATAATTGATTTAACTGAACTTTGACCACTTCTGTGAAAGGCAGAGGCAGTGTGTCTATTCTGGTCGTAGTGTTACTGAACTTGAAACATTTACTGTAAATCAATAGATGCTTCTTCCTTTACAGAAGAGGAAGTTTCCTGACAGTTTCACACAGTGTTTATCAGTATGTGTGCTTACTTGAAACTGTGTATGCCTTTTGCACTGGCTGCCCTTCATGCCTCCTTAGCAACTGAGAAAGAGTATATGGAAAATTAAAGTAATTTATATACATTTTGATAAAATCCCCACAGAACTTTATCAGCGTTGCATTTTCTGTTTATCCCATGTATGTAGAGCTTGTTTCACCAACCACACAATTAATCACATGCAAACTGGGACTCATTAAGATATAATCAAAAAGGGAAGCTAACAGAGGCATTAAGCAATGCAGTTTATTTAAATATATTTTAATGCTTTTGATGAATCCTGCATGTAGGGTAAACAGGCATGGAGACATTTAGGCAGCAGAGAAGAAGCTGCAGTAATATTCAGACGGTGCTGTTGCTGATAAATGATGCAGCTATATTTGAAATGACAATGAGCTAAAAAAAAACAAAAAAAAAACATTATGATAATTTATTCCATGTATGTTATGAAAAAGTGTTCATGTATTTACCAGTCCTCAAGCTCAGTGCACCACGGGCCTGTGTGTTTGTGTGTGCATGCTTCCGAAACTATACAATGTCAGTGACGGTTAAATTTATCCAAACGTATATAAGGAACTACTGTGTATGCTTGTGTGTGGAACCGCATCAGGCTTTATCAGAGGAGTCGATCAGGTTGAACTGGCATCGTGTGTGTGTGTGTGTGTGTGTGTGTGTGTGTGTGTGTGTGTGTTCTGGCAGGGCATTAAGCTCAATTGTTGCTGCCAACACACAGCTATAGAAACTGTGCCATGATGAAATTAATACCCCTCTTCTCTTCCCTGACTTGTACCTTTTCATTAGGGGCACCAGTCCAACGTACAGCCATATCTGTGTTTTTTTATTTTTTTTCTATCTATAAATAATTCCTCTCATAAAATGATTCAGTGACATCCCCAGAGGGAACAGCAATCAAAGCAAGAAATAAACATTTTAAGCACTTAATTGTACCTGCCAAATGAACACAGTACATTTCTGTGGGAGTAAAATTTATGAGAACTGTCTTAATGAGGAACACCACATAGTCAACTGTAGTTACTACGACCATCAAGTCAGTACTTTATCTTTGCTTTTAGTTTCCAAATTATTCTCCAAAGCTGTCACATCAGCATAAAGTCACAGATTATAAGGCATAACAAACGCACACATTTCACTAACTTCTAACCTAAAATATATCTGTAATATTGGTTTAATTTAACATTTTTTGACACTAATCTGTCCAATCTCTTTTATAACCCACCAATCTTTGGAAGGGAAGGCACCTCTTTAAATATAGACTATAGCTATAGTACAGTAATGGTAGGATTGATTGATACACAGGCAAGTTTTTCTGCCCGGTTGCACACAGGCAGCCATATCTCAGTCTGATCTGACAGCAGGGACACAGAGGGGGCCTTTTGGCAAACTGAATAACAGCAGAGCTCAGCTGAGCAGAACATGGAGGAGACAGGACTGTGATTTACCTGGCGTAGGAGCAGAGTGGTAAGGAGCTGAATTGCATTTCTTTATAATAAATAGACTTTAGTGGGAGAAGCTACAGTCATATTTTGAAGCCCTTGTCTGTGTGTGAGGTTATTTTTTTTATAGTATCATAATATAATAAATATGTGCAAAATCACATTATCTGCTTAAAAGCCACTTTCCTTTCGGGTCGGGTCATTTCAGACATCCTTTTCCCCAACAATGACTTCTAGTTCGTTCTAGGGGGGCCTGAGGCCTTCCCAGGCCAGATGGGCTATATAGTCCCTCCAGCCAGTTCTGGGCCTGCCAGTTGGGCGTGCCCAAAGGAAGGCACCCGGGAGGCATCCTAATGAAATGCCTGACCCACCTCTGGTGGAGGGGCAGCAGCTCTTCTCTAAGCTTCCTCTGGTGTCCAAGCTCCTCACCCTATTTCTAAGGCTGAGCCCAACTCATATTGGCCACTCCGCTGTCTCATTCTTTTGGTCACTACACAAAGCTCATCCCCATAGGTGAGGGTTGGAACGAAGATGGACCGGAAAACCCAGAGCTTCTGTCCAGTCTTCCTGCTCAGCTTCCTCTTGCGCACAATGGTCCAGTATGATGTCTGCTTTACTGCTGCTTTCACTCGTGAACAAGACTCCAAGATACTTAAACTCCTTTGTTTGGGGCACCAACTAACTCCCAGCCCGGAAGAGCTCATTCCACTGCTTCCTGGCAGAGAACCATGGCCTCCTTCCTGGAGGTGCTGAATCTCATATCGGCCACTTCACACTTCAGACCACCCTAGTAAGTGTTGAAGGTCATGCTCTGATAAAACCAACAGAACCATGTCATCCGCAAAAAGCAGAAACACAATGCCAAGGTCCCCAAAAAGAACACTTTCCTCAACTCTGATGCATCCTGATATCCTGTCCATGAATATCATGAACAGAATCAGAGGCAAGGGGCAACCTTGGCGGAGTCCGCTCACTTTGGTTCCACAAAGGCTTGTAACAATGGCCCCAGTACCACATACTCCCTCAGTACCCCCTACATGAATATTCAAGGGGACATGGTCCAAATCCCTCACTTTCAGGTTTCTCCATCTTTACCCATGTCGAGTGTCTCCCAGTAGACCCATAGAGTCACTGGATGAAATTCCTTCCAGGACACCACACAGCGACTCCAAGAAAGCCGGATACTCTAAACTACTGTTTGGTGCATAAGCATATAATCAGTCAGAGACTTCCCTGCAGCAACTCTCAGTCGCATAGAGGCGACCTTCTTGTTCTCTGGGGTGAACTCCCATCGCAGCAGCGCTCAGCAAGGGGCTTGTAAGAAAGCCAAACCACTCCATCAAATGAAAATATTTTAGACTTTGCTTTTTCTACCAGTTAGAGAAACATTTGGCCAAATGGAGCTTAGCAAGTGTCATTAGGATGATAGAAGACACCTTCCTACAGTACATAACATGCAACAACTTGGCTGGTAACTAATAATATTTCGTTATCAAGCAGGAGTTTGAGTCAGACTTAACATCGTCCCCTTAACATCTTAAACTGACCCCTGGAGCTGCTGCCATGGCAACAGTTGAGCATCAGATTGTAACCACATGACGCGTGTGATTGGTTGGATTGCTGCAGGATTTGCAGCTATTAATATTGTTGCAGTGAACTCTTTGACTGGCAGTCAGCCCGGAGGACGTGCACATGCACAACTGGAAACGGCCTGATCTCACATCGAAGAGACCTTCTGACAGCTTGATTGACAGATTGAGTTTAGCTTTATTAATCCTAAAAATATCTGCGCTACAGCGCCGCACTGAATGTTTACATGTATATGGCTCGAGAGCGTAATCCTCACTGTCTGTCCTGCACATCTCTCGCTCCATTAGTGCAACGCCTCAGTCCAGCAGAGGCTTGAAATACAATGCCAATTAAGTGTGGAGTGGAGGATTTTACTGCAGTTGTTATTCTTTAGATGTATAGTAACGAGCTCACTGGTGCAGCAGGAGGCTGTGTTGTGGCCGCAGTCATGAATTCTGCTGGTTGTTTCTTTGGACTGCTGTAAAAACATTTGAGTGAACCACATCTCTGCAAATGTGGTGCGCGAATACACAACAGGCACCACCTTATTTCACCACATAGGAAAATTACACAAGAATAGCCGCTTTGTAATTAATACAGTTGCAGTAGGACCTTGAATGATGCTACCATGTGATACCCTCAGGAGGGTAACCTTGTCCCCTGACCCACACTCATTTACTGTAACTCATTAGCTACACACACACCTACACGCACACACACGCACACACCTACACGCATGACTTTGCATGCTCTCATCCCATCAAAGCGACCTGTATTTGTCAGCCATAGCCTATTGACTCATAGCAAGGTCACATAATGAATCATGATGAAGATAAAATTGCCAAATGGGATATTAAATGACTTCACCGCTCTTGCATTCAAGCCACAAAATCCACAACTGGTGGCTTCAGAAAGGAATCAAGGCGTGCAGATAAATAGTAGTTGAATGATTGATTGGTGGCTGCATGCAAACAAGCCATCCTAGGTTTTTATTATTGGTTTCCTGTTTACAGTGCATTGGCAGCAGAGCTAGACAACATCCACCACATGCAGCTGCATCATAACAGGCTTTTAAAAATGCAGAATGGATTTTCAGCTTTGGGTTGAGCATTAGTTAGGAAAAAAAAGATGAGTCATCTTTTGCACCAGGATCTGAAGAACTCCAGTTCTCCACCATCCTGACCTCTGCATACAGTAAAGGGCAAACTGCCTCCTGCATTAGCTCGGTAAATCCAGCAGTGAATTGTCAGTGATGTTGTTTTTCTCCCTCTGGCAGACTGTGCTGTGTAGCAAACACTGTGGGGTTTTACTGGCATGTGAATCAGCTGCTTAAGACAGAAATGTCAGTCATGAGTGTTTTCTCTTTCTGCGCATATATTTCTTTCCACATTGTGGTATTGAGTTAACCTTGCTACTTTATGAACTCAATTTGATAACAAATAAAGTTTTAAAAAGACAGCAAGCCTCCAGATGAGCTTTAGAGCACAGACTGTCCAAGTCTCTGAAACCATTTTTCTAAAAAAAAATGATGATGGCTGTATAACATTTGTATAACAACATTTCTATAAAGTAAAATGTTACTTGTCAAACTTTGACTGTTGATCTGAATCCCTTTTTTATAGTCTGCTCTTTAAAACTTGAAAAACCACTTTTTTTGTTTTTGTTTTTACAACTCATCCTTCCACATTAAAATATCAAGGACCATTTATTTCTCATTTTACAACAAAGAGTTGCACAATGCATTTTAAGTTGTTTTCCCTTCATGTCACATCTTACCTTAGTTTATGACCAGATATGTGAAGGCACCATCATCACGCAGGAGTTGTTTTCAGTCCAAGAAAAACAGTGAAAGTACAATTTGATTTGTGATTTGATCAAATGTGAGATTGTTCTGAATAAACAATACATTTTCTATTTGTTTTAAATTAGTTTTTTATGTGATGAGGTTTGTCATTCCACTTCACCCTTCACTGCGTTCCTGATTCATCCACTGCATCCAGGACTTGCTTACAATTTCTTGTAGAAACATATTACTGGGTGCTTTATTAACACATGACCCGCCACCCGACCCTGTTTGGCATTGAGCTGAGACTGCCAGCTGTTGCACAAGAAGCTGATATATGACCACCGACTGTGTGTTAGTGAGTTCGCATGAGCATAATCACCATCTTGATAAACACTTAACAGAGACAGTGCGGTGTTGAACTGAAGTGGCATCTCTGGCTCTCAAGCTTCTCGTCAGTGTGGCTTTCTCAGTCTAAACGCTACACCACCAGCCACCCTCCCCTCCCTTTCCTGCCATCAACGCTGGTTTCTGATTACTGCCATTTCACTGACCTGCCATCTGTCTGCTTGATTTTTGGTTTCTTAATCCTGTCATTTTCATACTGTAGAGCTTGAGGGTTTGCTTGGGAAACACACACACCCACAACCTAGTGGTGAGAAGAAGCTAAAGCTTAATTGCAGTCAGTGGCAGTACAGATGGCTGCATTAACTGAAGTTAAAATGACCCATATGTAAACCCTTGTGTAACTGTCTATGACAGCCTCATGCTGCCGCCGCTGCTTTCATGGCTCTTTCTGTCTGAAACTATCCAAGAAAGACAGGGAGCCACTCGCACCACAGCTCTCTTTTGTGGAAATCATGGCTTTGAATCTCCAGGTCTTAAGAATTTCTGCACATATGGGATCACCTCTGTATTGATTTATTACACACTTCGGGGATCACCTCTATGATCATTTATTACTATGTGCTAGTGCTATTCTGAGACAAACTTCTGTTTTTCTCTGAGAAATCACAAGAGACGACTGTGCCTTCAGTGGTTTGAGAACAGGCTGAAGTTTCTGACACTACTGGAAGTCAGTAAAAGTTGATGTAAAAGTTGATGAGTCTGCGTTTTTAGGCTTCTTCTATGGTTTAAAAAACTAAAGAAAATTACCCTGAATTTTTGTAGACATATGCATCTATTTTTGTCTGTTTAGCACCTTTTTAAAATCTTTCACATCCATGTTATCCTTTTTTCAGCACAAGCTTTTAACTCAAGTATAAAACTACCAAGAAACTCAAAATCTTAGACAAATGACACAGTACAAATCTTTAGTCATAATCACTCAAAGTATCGTTATGGAACAGTTCACAATATTGTTTCACTGTTTAAACATGGACGTTGTATCCGTGACGTCACCCACAGGTTTCTGAAGAGCTGTTGTGATGCTCAGAGTGTGGTTGTTATTATTTATTATGTTGTACCAGGCTGTAAACATGTTTATTTCTGCTGTGAAGTTGAGCATTTAAATATGGGGGCTTAACGAGATTTGCTTCTTCTGTAGCCAGGCTCAAGTGGCCGCTCGAGGGAACTGCATTTTTTGAAACTTTTTCAAAGATTATTTTTTTGGCCTTTATGCCTTTTAATGATAGGACAGCTGAAGATAGACAGGAAGCAGGGAACAGAGAGAGGGGGAGTGACTTGCAGTAAAGGGCCGTCCGATGTGGGATTCGAACCGGGGCGAGCTGCAGCGAGGACTGTAGCCTCTACACACGGGGCGGCCGCACAGCCCACTACACTACCGACCGCCCCATTTTTGGAACTTTTACATCAGTTTCATTTCATAGCAGTTGCAGCTTGTCAGAAAAAATTATATTGATAGTTAATTTATGCCTGTAAATCAATAAAATATTAATGTTCAAGTTTTACATTTTCAAATTATATTTCAAAGAGTTTTTATGGTCTACAGGAGATACTGTGTGAAGGACCCACATTAGCACTTTTGAAATGTTTGAAATGTTTTTCTGCTTGTCTTTAGTTAGTATATGAATCAAGTTATGTAACTATAAATAAAACATGCTCAGTGTATGAATAGAGTGACTCCAGAGGTTGAGTCTGATGCCGAATGCCGTCCTGTCCTCATCTAATCTAAATAATTTTTTGGTTCTGAACTAAAAACATTTGAAGAACAGTAGTGGTAGAAAAGGTCAGCTGCTGTAAAATGCAGCTGTGTCACTTCAGGACTTTCATTTCTTGTTTTTATTTTATTTTCTTAATGTGGACCTGTGTTGTACAGTATGTTTTGCGGTTTTTATACCTTTTTTGATGTGATTTTGTCATTGCTAAACTCCAACTGTCCTCTGTGTGTCTCCTATAGGGCAGTGAGGGCAAGGTGTCAAAGTTCAGACCATCATGCCCTTTGCTTTGGCAGCAGGACAGGAAGTGTGTGTGTGAGCGTCCCTGGTTGGCTCTGCTGGGATGAACATGCCACTGCACCAAATCTCTGTCATCCCCCGTGATGTCACCTCATCGCGGGTGTCAGGCAGTGGGAAAGCAAAGGACAAGGACAAGCAGGTATGTGAAGACTTACGCAAGCCAAATCAGGTCACAAGCTCGAAAGGCTGCAGACACAGCTGAGGATTATGGAGTAGTTTTATCCCCCAATGTGTAGTTGTCTTCTCCAATAGCTCTTAGCTCAACTAACTGACTAATCTTATATCACGCACATTTAATATTTATGACTCAACATCTGCACAGATCCCAAAAGTCCAACAGAGTAGAGAGAGAAAAAGTTTGAGACGGTCTTGAGTAAAAGGAGAGCATCACTTGTTTCAGCACATGACTTTTGCTTAGTGACAAAATCCCAAAAGTGGCTGTAGGAATTATGAGTTTTGTCGACTGGGAGCAAAAGAGGAAGTAGTGTGACATTTTAATAGAACAACAATGTCAGACACAGTGGGAGGAAGTAGAGCTGGATGGGCCAGCTTAATGTAAGTCAACTTTAACACAAGAGACTGCCATTCGTTTCCTGTTTCTTACTGACAGTCAATATTGGTTTCTTTTTTACTATAATTGCAGTTGTTCCCGAACCTTAACCACATGGTTATTGTTGTAACCGTGATGACGTAGGCCCCTTTACCTTAATGAAGAAGTAATTTTGACCCAGGCTTTGACATCTATGATTACCATTACTTACTCTTAGAGTCTGCTCAAAATACACTATTCATGAGAATGCATACATTAAATAAAGTTGCCGAATGCCCATTTATTCTCCCTCTAGTCAGAAAGTTATTGGCTACCATTCATTTTTCTGCACTATGAAAATGATTCCCGCAGTTTTAACCGTAGCAAACAAACCATAAATATGATTCTGTCACAGTATTTGTTTTATCATCGTTTCAAGTGCCAGAGTTGACTGTTTTCATATTAGCGCCACATTAAGTTGCTGTCACTCATACACCCACAGAAAGAAATGTCTGCCAGATGGCTTAAAATCTTTATTATCATGTCTGTTTCTTTTGTATTTATATATTTAGTGTCATTGTTTTTTAACGAGATTTGACAGCCTGAAATTTGTTCTTTTTTAAACTCTTTGTTACAAGAACCTTGAATGCTTTGCAGAAATACCGGTGGAAATGTCAACTAGATGTTGACAAAAGCAAGAAGTTTTTAAGTCCAAGTTAATGGTCTGGGAGTTATTAAATGGAGAAGGCTATCACAGGTGTCCTGTGGTCATTCATCACGGAATAAATGGGAAGTTATTTTTTTGAATGCCAGGGGTATCAATCCCAACACGGCGAATCCTGTATAACAACGTTTCCATTGGAAACAAATTATTTCTGTGGTGCCTGTGGGTTGAGCATTTGAGGTTTTGCATCTAATGAGTCTGGTTGAAGTCTGCCCAGAGGCCATCTGGTTTTGCAGTTTAGTAGTGAACTCTTAAAGGTACCAGATATAGGATTTGGTACCTTTTTCATGGTGCTTTGTAAATCATTGTCTGCTTTTAGAAGAATCCATATAATCACCAACTCAGACCACTTTTATTTATCATCTGCTGCTTTGTCAGGATAGTTACAGCTTTCAGAAAATAAAGGCCCCAAGCAATCTATCAGACAAAAATTACCCCTAACTACCAATTTTGGTTAATTTTTGCAAACATGCATCTATTTTTGTCTTGGTTTAGAACCTTTAAAACCATTTTCAGCACAAACAACTCTCATTTTGTCAGTTTAACAAAATATAAAGTTGCCAAGGACCTCGAAGTACAAGAAAAACACACTCAAAATAGTGTTGTTATAAAGTTGTTATCACTTTTCATTTGTTGATAATAATGAAGGAAGTCAGATGTACATCATGACCAAAATTTGTTCTCAGTCTCACATGTTGCTTATCAGTCTTTAGTCTCTGTTCCCGTTCACTGTTCCTGTACTCCAACACCATCAAACACCACAGTCAAGTGCTCTCAGAGCGCAGTTGCTTTTTCAAGCTGTGAAACAAAGCGAGGTGCTAAGGCAATATGTCTGTGGCGTGCCCTTTCTCCTCGGCCTCATCGGATCACAATAGATCCTGGGCGTTAAGTGCAGCAGCACAGGTGTTCTTAAGAGGCTTCTTCATGCTGCATATGGTGTTGTGTTTCATCCTCTCATGTTGTTCAAGTGATAGTACACACAAGCTATAAACCGACGCTGACATATGTATTTTTTTTTTCTTTTCTTACACACAGCTCAATTAGGATGTATTTTTTTTAATTTCTAGCCTAATCTGTGTTTACTGCTCAAAGTCATGCCGGGTCGTTGCAGAAGTGAAAGTGAACTGGGACCCGTTTCAAAACTGGTTGCATGTCAGTTTCATTTCTTGCTAAATAAAGGTGTGAGTTTCCGCATTGCATTGTTAGGATTAAAGGGTTTAAACTTTGAGAGCAGTCGTAGCTAGGTTACCTTCGTCTGTCGGGAAATAAATGTGAAACTGTAAGCTGTAATATGTGTGCCACCATGTTTTCTAACAGTGTAAAGATCCAACCCTCCATCTCTCCGCTCAGCAGCACTCTCTTCTTTTGTATGTCTCCTGCTGGTTGTGCATCCTTTCCCCCCTCTGAGGAATAAGTGGATAAACAGTAGCAGCTCCTGTGGAACCATCAGCAGAGAGAGGAGAAAGAAGAAACAGGGTGTAGGAAAAGGAGGAGAGGGAAAACAGCAAGTGTTTATTTTGAATGCTGATCAGCTTGAAGGTCCTGGAAAGTGCGTGTGTGTGTGTGTGTGTGCATGCCCAGAGTTTAGTCACAGAGCACAGGCCCATCTGGCCCTCTTAGACAACACAACTGGTCTTTTAGCGCCTCAAGAAAAAAAGCAGAACTTTCCTCTACTTAGGATTCAGGGTTAGTCAGCTGCTCCTTTAGAAAGCAACACATCTTTAACTGTTGCTGGCCCCTCTCTGGCCTCTCTCCTCCAGCTCCACTCAAGTTCATTTGTCTTGTTCGAAATCCTCTTTGGATATGTGCTTGTGGGCACTTTATCCATGCACTGTGGTCCTCCACTTCAGAATTCTTGTTTGGGTGGATAAATTGAGGTTCAAAAAGTATTTTAAAAACTGCCTCAAAAAGCTTGGGAGGCCATAAAACTCTTGGACTCTTGGTTTTTTGAGGCAGTTTTTAAAATATTTTTTATGCTTTTTTTTTTTCTTTTTTTTCGAGGGAAGAAAAGAAGAAAAGTTCCCTGACAGTTCTCAGCCTTGGTGAATAATACGGTCAGATTTGTTTGAGTCTGGGGTTTTTGATAAGGTGTGCAGCGAATGGATTATGCATGAGTTGACAATAAAGTAAGCTCTGGCACAGTCTAGTCGTCAGAGAAGGAGAAAAGGTGGTGTATCTAGGAAATGCATATTTAGCTGCCCTTGCTTGTTTTGATTATATCATACCTCTTTAACCCTATCTGCAATGCCACTTGGGTTTTACTGTAAAACCAGCTGCAACGGACACAGCTGTTGCTTTTATTTTCGCATTCACACATGTATTCACACCCACGTACAGGGACTCACTCACGCTTTCATTATATTTAGCAGTATATCTCTGTGACTGCGCACACACTGACTACTGTGTTACTTGATACCCGCCCTTTTGATGCTGCATGTAATTTTTATGAAAGCACGGAGAGTGCTGGAAGCTTTCTCCTTTGTTAAGCGTGTGTCGGAGTCAAGGACGGAGAAGACTCCCTGTCTCTCCTCTGATGTTTGATGGTTTAATAATCGCCGCCACACAGCTCCTGGGCACTAAACTGGGCTTTGTAGAGACCACGATCAAACACTGACCACCATGACTAAAAACCTTCAACACAGTCTCAAGGCCAGAGGCTGTCTTCACTAGTTTAATGAAGCACCTAGAGTTGAGTGACATAACTTGTTTTTGTTCCTTGGATTTTTATATTTGAAATGGTGGTCTATGTGAAGCATTTGGGCTGTGATGACAGACTGCAGGGTAACCTGTTTCCACTCAGCATTACTTGATCTGTAAAAATGCTTCAAAGAAATACTGTTTGATTTAAATTCTTCAGATGTGTTTTAAAATATATTTGGAAATATGTTTCTCGGCCCTGAAGCAAGGCAAACATTTCATGGATCTAAACTGTCCAAATCCGTCTCCTCCAGACTGCGGGGCCCAGGGGCTTGCAAATGGAAATGCCATGATAATCACTCAGAAAACCTTGGAGCTGGGTAAACTAGCCATGAAAAGCTGAATTATCAGGAAAAGGAGTGTTTACACGTGTGTAACTTGAGTGTATATGAGGAGTAACCTCAAGGTGGTCACATATAGTCGGATATGATCGGTTTATCACAGACTTTAAAGGTGCAAGTGCAATCGATTCGGTCAGCTGCCATGTTTGTGTTTTCTCCTTCATGCACAAATTATCTCCCTCTGACACGCACAGTTTGTACTGTAAACACGTTAATCCAGTCGATAGTCACATTACACAAATTAAAACACACTGTACTGTACATATAAACACACATACACTAGCACACGCCCGTATGTTCATCCCGGTGTCAATGTTCTGAGGCTAAACAGGTTCCCTCAGCCTGTCTTTTATGCAGGAGCTGGAGAGGGAAGATAACATGTAGGTCAAATGGGATTTTCTCTATTCTGGCAGAAGTTTTCACAAAGGTATGAATACTGTGCATCAGCAAACTAGTGTACTTTATGAAAGATCTCACAAACTCTGCAAACATCCCATCTTTTAGCTGCAGGTGTACAGTAAAATACAACACCATTACTGACTGAGAACTGGAAAAAAATGAGTGAAAGTAAAGTTTTATTTATCCTGTAATCTGTGCTCTGGTTGTAAGCAGTAGGGCTCTAGCTAACTTGATTTGATGGATTTCATCAGTGGTTTTGATTCATATTTTATTCTATTCAATGTCAAAGCATAGTATAAAAGGAGTCAAAAAACCTTAAGGTATTTATTTACAGAGATTTCCAGCAAATTGCAAAGCTGCCGCCACTAAATGTTTGCCACTTTTGCTTGCCAAATTATCTAATTACTCGAGTATTTGATTAATTCACTCATCATTTGAGCGCTAACTTGCAGGATTAACTCCCCAGAGTAGATTTACTGCAGTCTGTAAAGTTGTCATGGTTATTTTTTCGGCCTTGTGTCTCACTTTCCGAGGCTCTCTCTCTGAAAACACACATGAGAAAACGTACACTCAGGATTGTTCTCTTAAGAGAGTCACATTTTCAAGTGTTAATCTCCTGATTTACTTATTACGTGGGCTGTTGTATAACCTAATCTGACAAGTGTATAGCTATTAACCTACTAACCCACAGAAATTTGTTCAGCCTGTCGCACTGCAGGAACAGAAAGTGCACCTGAACTCAAAGAAGTCCTCAGCTGTGAACGCTAAAATAAATTTAAAGGAACCAATGTAATTTTTGCTGCTACAGTTCATTTTGAAATCTCTTTTTAAAGGAGCGACTGCGGTTAGAGTTTACAGAGACACAAGTAAAGAGCCAGCAGATAACCAGAGACAGACAGAAATGAATGAATAAAACACAGATGCAGTTAATGAAGTTATTTCCAGGATGGAGAAATTAAATCACCACATGAAAGGCTGCATCTGCCGGTCCTCTCTCCTCTTTGAGACCGCGCCGCCGCCTCAGTCTCCCTGCTCTGTTTTCCATCCAGAGCTTTCTGTCGCACTTCTGTTCACTGGAAGGTGTCTCCGCGGGGCGCCTGAGGACACCGTTTAATTGCCTGTGACATGCTGACTTGACTCCTGTGACTCTCATGGCCCCTGAACATTCAGCCACTGCCAGCTGGATCAATGGCAGAGCCCTCTCACAGCGCTTAAATTCATCTTCCTGAGGAGTCACTGCAGATCTTTTCCCTCGTTGCAGCCTGTCATCTCGTTCTGTGAAGTCTGATGCACAATGGCTGCCTAATGTATGCTGTTCATATGGAGCCGTACATCCCAGTTGTATAATTAAAGTCTGATAAGACTCACAGCTCTGTCTTACTCTATTGTTGCGCCCAGTATGCAGTGAGCACAAAGACACATAATAAGTCTCTTGTGGATTAAGTGAAAGATAGGGGTGGGCAGTCCGACTCTTTCCAGTAAGATATGATAATGCAATTCCCAGTTGTCGATCATTTTGAAGAAGACATTTATGAAAAAGACTCCTGTAGGCACAAATCTCTTACCATGATGCTGCATCTTATTTTTGTCCAATCCCCATCTCACTAAATGTCTTTGTCTATCTTTCTCCAACTTCTCCTCCGCTCCCTCCTCCCACAACCTCCTCTTTTTCTTCCCCCTCCATCATCCTCTCCATGGTGTTATCCACTAGAAGATTAGTGCAGTTAATCTCTCCCTGCCTATGGATTCACTGTTGTGACCACACTGTGCACTCCTCCTTGTTGCTGCCTGGCTGTCTGGGTAGGCAGATGCTCGACAGCTGCAGATGTTGATTCAATTGGCGACTTTTTTTTTTATTTGTCAGTATAAAGTTCTGTGACCGCTTATATTGTAATTCTGCTACTATGACCTATAGTGCACACATGGAGGGATTATCACTTCAAGTTAACAAATTGTGGTGTATTCCTTTGTTGTGAAAAGCTGCATTTAAGAAACCTTACCAGTGTGTGAAGAAGAAGCTATCTAGAAGCGGGTCATATCATTGATCCTCGTCACTCTGGTGGTGATGTTGATATTTGTGCTGTTCCATGGATTGCTATTAAATCTAATGAAGACACCTATGTCTATCATTTGCATCTCTATGTCTATCTGTGGCAGAAAATATTAGACTATTCAAGTAACACCATTATGACTGACATAAAAATACAGCAGCGTAGGCCGACCAGCTGTCTAGCTACAGACTGTTTAAGCAGGCCAATAAGAAGATCATTAATCGAATCCTGAACAGAACTGGTTCAAGAACCAGAGGCAATTTGGTAGAAAGGAAGCTGTACTAATCAACACTTCTCTAATATTTCCAATGGGACCCACAATTGCAATGTTTTCATTTTGCCTTCACTTACTAACTTGCCATCACATTTTAGCTCGTAACTTATCATAGATGTATGGGTGTGTGTTAAGCACTATGTGCATGAACGTGGCTATGAAGCAGGTTGATATTGAAACAAAAGAAATACAGAAAGTATGTTCCTGTGAGTTCATTTTCATTTGACAGTGTATTGTATTTTGATAGTATAATGTGGTTTTCAATTGATTTATTTCACATTTAAAAAGTATTTCAGGGTTTCCTCCAAGTAGCACTACAGAGACCACCAGTGGTACATACATACACAGTGTTAGAACAAATGTTAGAACACATTAAACTAACTAAGATGTATTATTATTTTAGTGATCCATGTTTCCAGATCTCAACAATTAAAAGTGATGAGCAGCCTACGTTATTGTTATTACATATAGGAAAGATGGCCAAAACTATTCCAGTAGTAATCTCCAGCTATAATAAATCAAGATTATCCCTTTAACATGTGCAATACAGAGCACAGACTGCTCCTTCTGCGTCAGTATTTCTCTCTCTGTTTTTGTGTATGACCAGAATGACTTGACTGGGACCTCGCTCCGCTGTACTGAGAGCCTTAGATGACAAAGTAGAGTAAACAGTCATTACCTTTTTGATTTAGGCTTTGAGGGCATGATGGAACAAAACAGGATCAATTTAGTTCCATTGTTTATACTGCGGGAGCCAAAGAACGTATGATATAATAAGCGAGTCCAGAATCTCAGAGATTGAAATAAGACCTGATCTAGACATATTTTAATTTACAGATAACCGTTAAATGTTTCCTGACATAATTTCAGTCCTTAGATTAAATTACCACATTGCAGCATATCTTTGGTGGATGCATTTTCAAAGGTTAAGGTGAAGCTAAAATCTGTTCAGAGTGGAACCATTTTAAAATGGAAAATGAAAGCAGTCCAACTATTGTAAATATTGTTGAACCAGTGTTTACTGGACTGGTGGTGTTTAAGCCAGCGTGAGGTATTGTTTCCCAGAAAGGAAAACAGTACAGAGAGTAGAGATTAGGTTAGATTTTGCCTGATTTAAGGATCATCTGTGCTTTTGTTTTTTTATATTGGTGACTGCTATGGCATTTATATGATTTATAGAGTTCCAGAAAGCTTTAAAAGCAGCACTTTTTTTTTCAGTTTTGAGGAACCAGCATCTTCAATAAGCCAAATTGTTTCCCTCACCATCTGAGCGTGCACAGTGCAGCTGTGTAATGAAGAAAATTATAGATATTCAAATGGAGTTGGCAGAAAATGATCTGGATCATTGTAATACATAACTGCGACTTGAAACAATTATGAAAAATGTCTCTTCTCTCCAGATGACGACGATTCTCAGGGATATTTGTTGCCCACCTGATCATCATCTGTGTCAGTTGTATAACTTCTAAAGAGCCAAATAAGCTTTCATCCCACACAAAATTCATTTTTGAATCAGATGACAGACAGATCAGTAGAAACCCATCAGCTTTTCTAAATCAAAGGTCAGAGTTCACTGTGAGAGCATTTGACTAATGGACTAATGCTGCTATTTCTGCTTTTTTGTTTTTTAACCTTACTGGAGGGGGGCAGAATCTGTTCTTGTTATGTTGAAAAGAAAGACAGCATTCACAAAGAGCTCCCATCGGTAGAGTAGAATACCAGATGTTTGTTGCTTGGAAATGTCTGCAGCTTGAAGCCCAGAGCACATTTTAAAATCCTGCTATCCATCATCAGCAAGCATACAGCAAGTGTCTCAACAAAGATTCATCTTATACGGCTTGTTTAGAGAGATGAAATCTGCTGTCTCATCGCTGATCTGTGCCTAACTCTTATACATTTCTCAGACAGAGGTTTTCATGTAGATTAACTGATATCGCTTGTTTGAGACAAATGTTGCCTCTCGACCGTGGGAAGTGAATATACTATTTTTGATTAATACGCTGGACCAGTTCAAGACACAAGAGTAACCGATAAAAATAATAGACAGTGAGAGTCATGATGACTTTTAAGTCACTCTTGAACCCATGAAATTACCCTCTCCCTCCTCAGCCTGTGGATAGTACAACTGCACGACTTGTCTCTTGATGAGGTCTTCACTGAGCACTGCAGAATGCAGAGGACCGCTGCCTGGAGTTGACATTCACCTCCATCTACAAGGAGGAGAAATTGAGTACACGTAGAGTACACTGAACAAGCACAGACAGAAAGGCCAGGTGAGAGAATATAAAGATAAGGTGAAGGAGAGCACAATTTCGGCCCGTTGTAAACAATATGAAGGGAGCAAGAGAGGAGCGTGTTGTTGCCGTAGAAACAGAGCAAAGACCGAATAAAAGTACTAGTGATTCGAGCAGCAGAGGCAGAATGTGGAGAAATAGTCCGACGTTCACTCCAAACATGCCTCAGCTTTCTTCTGTCAGAGCTGTCGAATGCTTTATGGGTCTTGAGTGCTGTGGTTTCCCACTTTGCTACTTCACTGAGTATTCAGGTAGTGGGCTCTGTGAAGACCAATACCATCCACTATCTAATCCAATGTCCCTTGTTGCAGATCTCAAGCTGTTTTCAAGGGCAATCTGAATCCGAAAAAATGTCTTCTCTGTGAAATTGAGCTGAAGCCTGTTTGTAGGAGCATGAGCTGTGGATAGTTTCTGTCAGTCCTCCATCGTTTTGATTGGCGTTTTTTATTTGAACCCACCGCGTCATCCACACGTGCCTAAGGAGGCTTCTGGCTACTCCATTATCTGTTGCCTCAGGTCACGCTGCCAGGGATGACAGCAGTCATGCTGTGTCTTTTGAATGCTTGTTTGCACAAACGTGCTTTATTCCTAGTTGTCTCTCCTCCTATCTCTGTCCTCCTTTAAGGCTTGTTATTAGATTATGATGGTACTATACTGTATGTAAAACATGAAGATCTCAAGATAAGTATAGAGGGTGGAGGCAAGCAGGCAAAGAGAGTCCTCATGGATAGAAAGCACCTCCCATGGACTTTTTTTAAGCTGCCACTTAAAGCAGTGGCATTTTACTTTTTCATTTCACACCACAAGGACTCCTTTTAATAAGTTTCCAAGGAACAGACCCCCATCTCTATATTGCCATTACTCAATTAAGGTTAACAAACTATAATTATAATATAATTGCTTTTTTGGCACATGCGGTGAAGCGCACATGCTGCTTATATTAGCACTGATGTCAGGGAATGCTTTGTACACACTTGCACATGTGCCCCTTGTTTGTTTCAGCATTGTCTACCAAACAAGTTGATGTCAGGGAAGCAGTTGGATCGTTTTTTTTGGCAAAAGTCGGAGAACAAAAAGTGTTTTGATGTTTATGAGAGGGAACATATTCTCCTCTTCACTCTGAGATCACTGTCGTCACTATGAATCTGTTAAAGCAGCACATGTTGAGCAATGTCAAAGCGAACGCGCGGTCAGCCGTGAAGACCGATGGTGTTGGCAAACTGTCGCCTGTCTGAATGCACACTTAAGACTTCCTCTGATGTTTTTGTGCTTGCTCATTTTAAATGGTATGTTGTTGTGTGATTTGATGGAGACGACAGTTATGCACAGACGCACAAAAGAGTCTCTTGTGTCTCAGGCTGCACACTGACTCCAGGAAGTGTGCAGAGGGAAAAGCATTTTTCTTTTGGATTGGCAGCAAACCTGTTGAGCGTGCTCACAGCGTGTACGTGCGTATGTGTGTGTGTGTGTGTGTACGTCATTCAGCTTGCACGCAAACACACAGAAACGAAGCCAGCCACATGATTGAAAGCTGAAACTGCTACGCTATGATAGACAAAGATGTGTGATGAAACAGAATTGAGCGAGGACAATGGTGGAAGATGATATGATACATTGCTCCTATTGACCACTCAAAGCACTCAGGCAGAATACAATACATATAGACCGCTGTTGATCTCCCAGGGAGCTGAGTTACTCTGCTGAACAGACAGCTGAAACCCAAGCTGCAGATAAAGGCCACTTTTGTACGAATGAGGAGAATGTAAAGCATGCCGTTTCCATAAAAATGTTAACACAGCTCTTTTCCTGAAAACATTTGATATCTTAGTTATTAGCCAGCTGATGTCCTTTCTCCCTGTAATCGCTCTCAAATCATAAATAGATACTCAGGCATCTGAAATTTGCAATATAAGCACGCTTATCTAAGTGAAAAGAAGATGTAATCACCATTTAGTGGTTTAATGATGTATAATAATGTTTATAGACGGTTGCCAACAACTACCACATCTCTGACTCAGGGCTGATAAAGCGCAAGCAGCTGATAAGTATCTAAAATTTGAAGAACTTGTTGTTAGACTTCGAGTGTGATGAAAGAAGGAGGGATGGAACAAGCAGTGGAGAGTTGCTATAAGAGCCAAAAGATGTCATCAGGAAAGTATCACCATCTGCTCCCTCCTTGAGAGCTAATTTCAGTGCCATTTCATGTGGAAGCACCGCTCTTTACCAATGATATTTGTTTAAAGCCATCTGCACAGACCGGCGAGCTGACCGGACAAATATTGACAGGGCGTGGAGTAAGATTGGAGCAGTGATTGGAAGGAGGTTTGGCTAAATGGAGAGTTGGTGGAAAATGTAGATGAAGATGGGAACAACTCAGAAAGGCAAGATGGAGCGGAGGATGGGGAACAGCAGAAAATGTTTCTGATGGCAGCAGTGGGAGAAAAAGCAAAGTGTGTCAGCTGGGAGCGATGAGATTTTGACTTCATGCTTATCACTTCAGAGGACCGGTTGTAAAATGCAGTCTGCTCCTCTGCACACCTTCCACCATCTTTCTCTCCATCTCTTTCCACCTAACCCGAGGTGAAGTGGATCATTTCAGAAAATGTGAGGCCTAATAGTTACGGTCTGATATGCTGTGCAGTTTTCTTTCACAGAGACGACCCCTATGTCCCACGGCACTGGCTCATTCAGCTCTGTATGTAAGCTTCGGCTTTGCACTCTGCTCTCCTTAATGTGAGCAGCAACAGTCATGGACTACAGCATTTTTTGGAGTGTGACATTGTTACAAATAGTTGAAACAACCCGCCGAGAGGAGAAAGGGAGTTTGAGATAATCAAGATCGGTAAACACAGCATTGTGATTTTAAATCAGGCTCTTGTTTTGTGTCACGCCATGATATGCCTCTCATCCATTTTACCGCCATCATGCTGTCTTGTAGAGTCATAAATAAAATGATGTGAAGCAAGTTACAACAGCTCAAGCCCCTCGCAGCTGTGTCATGTGGTGCAGAACAATCCTGACCAATACCGTAAGAGCTTCACCCATATGGAGAGGAAATGGGCCACACATGTTGATGAGCAGTGGGTTAGTTAGCATGCAGAGCAACCACCTTGTCTCCTGTCGATCAGGGACCACAGCTGAGGTGACAAACATGATAACAATGTGGAAGGAAAAGCTACATTAAGCTTCACTTGAGGCATCAGTGGGGGTGTGATGTGGGATGTGACAGTGGAGAACAATGAGTTTAGAGAAAAGGGAGGATGTTGTTACCTTGAGGTGGAGGTCACTGTGAGGAGTGCAGTGCTATGTGAGATCTTGAAATACCAAAATTATGCCACAAAATTATGCCAAAGGTCAAGATTCAAAAACCTTAATTGTCGCATAATGATTTGAAAAATTGCATAATTGTGTAAAAGTGTAGAAAACATGCTGCTCTTACTTTAGTAAATTCCTTTCGGTAAAACGTGCAGCTCAGATGCTACGATAGGATTTTTAGTCAGTGCATATGAAAAACTGCAGGTTGAATAAAACTTCATGTGTAATTCGACGTGTGCAGAATTTTAAATGCAGCATTTTGCATGCAACTTCTCCACTTCTTTTAAACTCAACTAACAAAACAAACTAGAAAAACAGTCTCAGACCTTTGTTCCTTCCAGGAAATTTTCAGGAAATGAATCAGACATAAGACACCACTGGTAAAATAAAGCGTTAGCTGCACTCCTTTGACCTCAAGAAAAGTGGTTTTGTTTTTAAATTGAGTTGAGGGTATGTGCAGGACCTTGTCAGCAGGGGGCAGTAGAGCAAACAGTGTATCTGTGCCTCACTCTTTGCAAGACCAGTGGATTTGAACCAGGAACTTGCAGGAACATTCAGATTTGTTTAATTTTTTGTCGGTAAACTCGATTTAAACCTGTCTCCAAACCAGCATAAAAGGTTTTTAATGTCTATAGTGAAGCCTCAAGAGAGATTTTTATCCTAAATGTACCCTGTCTCCTCCTCAAACTTTAAACTTGACAAACCTGTCTTTTTTTTTGTAATTACAGCACTTAAATCCAAAAGATTTAAGCTCCCTGGTTTATCCCCTCTATCTGAAATTTGAGCTTTTGGGTTTTAAGCATTTTCAGACATTCAAAATGCAAATTCACCTCTCTGTGAGTTGCAGGCATGAGGCACGTAACATGAACAGCCTTTAAATGCAAATTACTGCTGTGGCACTGGAGTGTATTCATCTGGAAGCCAAATGAGGCTGGACTTTTAAAATGGCTACTGGAGCGGGTGGGTGGAGGACAGATTCATTGCTTCATTCATCATCTATCTTCATTGCATAGAGGTGGGAGAGGAAAGGGTGCACGGATCCAAGGTTACTCGCCTCAGGTAGCCGTAGTATAAAGGAGTGAATAGTTGCATCCCACTGGTATACAGAACATCAAAGCATCTAATGTTACAAACAAGCTAAGATGGAAAAAAAAACTGAAAGTGTCTAAGTTTCTGTTTACTGTAGTCTTTTTTTCATTGGCAAGAGAACACTCGTCTGAAGATACGGTCCTCTGATGGCAAGACTTACAGGAATTATTTATACTTCCTCTTTGTGTCGTTAGATTTTGTACGAGGAGATGCACGCTGTTTCGTGTTCAGCTTGATCAAAAGTAGTTTAACCTTGTGTTCAACATTATATTCATGCTCTGTCTCTGTACAATCATTAAACATGGTCCTGTAGCTAACACAATACCCAGGTTATTTGACCTGTTGGTTGTGATTGGATGCAGGAAGATTTGGATGCAAGAGATGTTATGTGTGTGTGTGTCTGCTAGGAGCCCACGGCTACAAGTTTTCATGCTGCAGGGAAGCTGCTTACAAACCTAAAATCCTGATCAAGTTTAAAGGCAAAAATGCAGCTGTGATTGAAGAGGAAGTTATTGTATTCTGAGTGTATGTATGTGTTCAAATTACCCTAATCAGTATATTTGCATAGCAGGCTTCTTCACCTGTACGGGGTCAGTAATGGGGTGCCATCTGTTTAACAGCAGGTGATGATTGATGATGTCATAGCTATGGGAGAAGAGCCAAAAGGGAGCAAAGGCGGGTACTGAGGAGTGGGATGCATTTGTTTTTCCTTTTTTTTTGTACACACTAAGGTCATCCCTGCAGTGATAAGATAGTGAAAAGTTCAGCACATATGATTTATGTAAAGCGAGTTTTTAAAGAGATGGCGTGTCAGTGATGTCCACCATCCACTCTCCTCTTGTGCAAAGGCTGAAAATTTAAAGCAGAGCCTTAAGACTGTTTGTGCTTACCTTCTTATTTGAGAGAGACATGATAGCAATCTGAATTACCCTCATCAGTCTGCTGATGTTCATAGGAGACCGAGGTAAAGCTGGACTTAGTCTGCACATTGATTTTACTTCAAAGAATTACAGCTACTGTAATTACTTCTTCTCTGCCAGTACAAAGAACGAGCAAAGTGTGGATATTTATGGCCCAATTTGAATATCTATGCTGGTGTTTTAGCCTTTTTCTATGTAACCTGTGGTCGGACTAATTGTCTGATGCCGGAGACATCAGGTCAGCCAGGTCGAGAGTTAAAAAGCACAATGAGCTCTGTCATCGTGGTTCTGTGCCGCTGTCTGCATCTCAATAGCTTTTGATGACTCGTCTCATCAAACTCACGCACACACATGCATACCGTGGAGGTATAATTAAGTGAGTAAGATTTTCTTCTTACTTTGTGGCCTTTGGATACATCCTGTTGAAAGCATTAGGCAGGATCTGTGTTGCCAGCTTCTGCTGCTGTTGTCCTTTATAGACCCAAATGCACTGGTGAAATCTAATTTTAAAGGTTATCACTAGCCTCAGGTACTGATGTGGATACTGATAGAGTCAATATTTAAGTCCACACAGCAATGGCTGCAGGTGTTTTTTTCTGTCCTTTGTCAAATGCTGATAAGCCCAGATGTTGGCAGATGTTAAAAAGAGAGCTGTGTGGCTGCTGGCTAGCACATATCTTCACTGTGACGTGTGTGTCTTAGTGCTTATTAAATAACAAACGTGAGCTAGTAATGGTCTTTCTTGATTATTTGTGGAATTAGGAAGAGCGACGAATAAGAAAGCACGGCGTTGGCTTTTTTTTTACCCACCACCTGCAGCAAAAAAAAAAAAAAAGTATGAATATGCGTTTAGCTCCTGATGATTACCTCCTCCCTTCATTACCACCACTGAGGCACCATTGGGCGAAGCTTTAATCCCAACCTTCTGCCTTGAAACTGCTGAATCACGGACAGACAAGACTGTGGTTGTACTGTTTCCAGTGGTGAATTTGAAACTAAGTAAATGTGTGGTGAAGAAATATTTTAACTTACATTATAATAAAATACGGCGGAGTGGTGCAGTGGTTAGCACAGTCACCCCACAGGAAAAAGGTTCTGGGTTCAGGCCAGCTACAGTTAATTGGTGACTCTAAATTCACCAAAGGTGTAAATGGTTGTTTGCGTGTCTCTGTGTGTCAGCCCGGTGATGAATTGGGTACACCTCTTGCCCAATGTCAGCTGAGGTCGGTTCCGGCCCCTGCAACCCTGATATGGATAAGCGGTTATGGAAAGTTAATTAATTAATTAATTAATTTTATAGTAAATATGAGGGATATAACACAAGTGTGCTATATCTCTCACATATCACTTGTCTCATCCACTGCTTGTGAGACTGCCCCAGATGCTTCCTATTGAAAAGGAAAGCAGCCATGTTTCCCTAACCTTCCTGAACTTTACCAGATGTACATTTGCCAAACCAACCACTTGGTTACTTAAAGTATCTCTCAAAACACACTGTTTTGAAAACACACAGATAAAGCATAAATCTTACTTTTGCGCAGCTTGTCCAAGTTTGTTGGCTCATTATTTGTGCCTATAAGCTGATGTGGAGAAGAAAACACCTTCGGTTCTCACCGACTTTCAAAGAAATGAGGCCATTATGACTTGAAATGTACCTGAATGAGTTGAAGGAGTATTTTCCGGGTTAACAAGAAAAAGACTAGGATGAAATCTAACATGTTGGTTTAGCAAATGCACGTTGGCTAACATCCATACCTCTGATAAAGAGCAGCTCACAGCGGCTTCCCTGAGTCTCCCACAGCTGGTTGAGTTGACGATTGTATTATTTTTATCCAGTGTCTGGTGATATGAAGTACTTGATGATCCAGAAAGCTGCTGCCCACTTGCACCTTCACTGGTTTCCCCTGATTGGGTAAAACAGTACTGTAGTCAAGACCATCTTTGCCCATCAAGTCCAAAACCGGGACTAGTTGAGGTCGAGATCAAGACAGAGTCCAAATAGGTTTGAGTCTAATTCAAGTCCAAGTCCAAATGAGAGAGACAGAGTCAAGACCAAGACAGAATACTTTTCAAGACCATTTACTTAATGCTTTTGTGATGCTAGCAAGACAGTATATCTTCTATTTCACATTAGACCATAATATGTATCTTTTAGGTAGAGCATTTACGCTTTATATTATACTCAACACTCTCCAAAGACGGCATGCATCCGAGAAGATTGTTGGTATTGTATTTGTGATGATCAAATGCAAGTGAAATGTACCCATCAATTGAGGTAATACTGTTTACTGAAATTACAGCCTTTTCACTTAAAAGTCACTTAAAGCTGAAGTTCACATTTTCATTGACTCAACATGATAGATGTTTTGAAGGAGGAAGAAAAAAATATATACACACACACAAAAACATTTATTGCTGGATTCAGTCAAAGACTGAGACCAACTGCCAATCAAACATGTCTACAGCAAGTCCATGAAAATACGTAGTACACAAGACTGGACTTGTGTACTACGGCACAATAAGAACGTGTGACCTGTGTCAGTGTTGTGTGTTTGTGTTGAATAAACATACAAATCGCTGAATACATTTCAGTCTTTATAGCCACTACACGATATATCCTATAAATGTACTCTTCTAAGCATTCACCCCAGTGATTTGAATCTGATTTTAGTTTTTGTCAACACATTTCAGTCACATGAAGTCACTTCTCAGTTGTATTGAACTATTGTTCTGATAAGACACTGGGACCTTGTCTATCAACACATTAAGTACAGTGTGTTCTGTTCTGCGCTATAAAAGTGAGTCATTCATTAGTGACACAGAGCTTACCCTGCTCCGGACTGAAGTCTGCAGCAAGGAAAACACAAGGAGACTGGAAAAAAATTCAGCATCACGGCTGACGTTTGCAGATAACGCTCTCAGAAGAGAACACCGTGTTCATATTTTTATCAGAGTGGACAGACTGGTCTAGACCCGAGCTGAATAAAATTAAACATGCCTGATGTAAAAGTGGCAACTCAGACTTGCTATAACCAGAGGGAGAGTCCTAGTTCTTGAACATACTTTACAGGTACAAAACACTGTAACCTATATTGACTTGAATGATTACAGGCTGAAAAACTGCTAAGGTGTGTACAAAATAAACATTGTTTTTCATTATAGATAGATTAACCTCACAAGGGCCACGAGGTAAAAAACATGCTGTTGACTCCTGCTGGCCCTCTGTAGTGTGCATGTTGCCTGCAACTTGTCATTACATCCAGTATCGAGTACTCTTTGTGTTACAGTTGTAGCTTCAGGTAAACTGATTAAACACTATTTAATTTTACTATGCATTAGGTGAGCACAATATAAACCTCTACAAGACATGACCACAAAATTAGCAAATAATCTCTAATATTCCCAAACAAATTAATCAAATTACCTAAACTAATTAATGTGCAGTGAGCCCAGTTGGTAGTCTTGTCTTGTTTTTCATGCATAATAAAGTACACATGGATGACATTTGGGCTGCATCTACTTTGGTTCTTTGTTTTTCATGGTACTTTTTGTTTTTTATCAATCATTTGTTTTGTGGGAATGACACTGTTGTCCCAGGTCTATTAGAAAAAATAAAAGCCCAAAATAACAAATTCTCCTCACAGACCTTTATAATCTATATAGCGGGCGACACCCTTTTAAATTCAGAGACGGAAAATCCAGAAATCTTTTGAACAGGGAAAAAGGAAGAAGCTTCAGGAGAAGGAGGGATTCCTCTTTCAGGATGGACATGTTGTGTATGAGAAGCAAAATGATCCTCTAAATGCACATTATACATTAAAAGTTTAAATTAAAAACTTTCCCGCTTCAATCTTCATGAAGACAAATAAGAAGGAGAACTTTCTGGAAGATCCTGTAAGATCTCTCGAAGATTTGTTGTCTTATTGAATTAGTCATTTATTTATAAATTTCCATGGAGACTTGTAAATGTGCTCTCAGTGTCTCATGATTCCCTGCTACATTTTAAGTTAATCTAGTGAATACTGACACACTCCACAGTCCTGTTGCCAACCTTGCATCCCTGGCCAGAAATAGCCTTTAAAACTGTGGCTCCCAGAAAGAGGTCACTAAAGTTTGTTCCTTCGCTTCACCCGACCGCCCTGCTGACGGTCACGTGTGCTCACAGCCGGAGCCCCTTTTTCCGCAAACCTTCGTCAGCTTTCACAGGCTGAGATAGACTCGTCACCCTCTTAAAATAATCGCCTAAGTCACTTTTTTACAAATTTTTTTTTTTTTGCCTAAATCATCTCCTCATGATGCTGGCCACCTCTGGTAAAATTGCCTATATCCTCAGTTAAGCATCTGTTGTTATAGTTGTTTTGAATAAAATTGTTTGTAAATATTGTATATTTAATAAATGGTTCAGTTTTTTGTGTTTCCTGAAAAATCTGAAAAAATGACTTAGGCAATTATTTTAAGAAGGTGTCGATGTGCTCCAACGGGTGTCAAAATTCAGGAGATGGTGAACTGGGGGGCAAGAGGACAGTGGGTAGTGGGCCAGAGCCACAAATCAATAAAGCTGCAGCAACAGTCAGCCACTTGTTATTTTGGGATGGTGAATTGATGGCATTGTGCCGTGGTCATGCTGCTGCAGTGACGGCCCACTTAATGTTTGTGCCTGTGTATTTTGGTCTGAAGATTATGTCCCGTAAATACACAAGGCTCAGGAAGCCATCCTCCACTGCATTACACAGAGATATGTAAATGAAAAGCAAAGCTGCAGATCAAAGCATTGCATACGGTTACAGCAGATAAGTAGCAAAGGATCCCTGTGCAGTTATTCAACATTTTACAGAATATTAAACAAGGGGGAAAAAAAACATTATTTCTGAAGAGTTTGCCTTTGATTTTACTCACGGATCATCTCTCCCCTTCTTCACTTCCACCTCTCACCTTCTGGTTTCTTTCTCATAATTCCAGGTAGATTTGATTGAAACTTGCAGCAGGCAGACAAGCTGTAGTGTTGTAGTTATCAGTATGCATGACTGTATTTGAATATGAACTGAAAAGGCTATTACAGCTCAATTTCACGCCTAGTGGGATATGTGACATGTTTCTCCCTCAGTAGAAGTCAGACTGTCAGAGTTCTCCCTATCCTCGTTCTGTCTTTACCCCTCCATCCAACTCTCTGACGTTGTATAGCTCCACTTTTGTCGTCTTATACTCAATCAGGCTGTTCTACATCTTACTTCGGAGCATTAGAGCATAATCGGTTCAACCGCCCTTCTCTTTCTTCAGCTTTACGTTAGAAAGCACTGCAGTGGGGTCATGATAGATCACCGGCTTATTATGTTTTCTTCATGTGAAGGCGCTCTCAGCTGGCAGAGTGAAGTTCTTAGCACTTATAGCCTATTCTCACCTTGTCTGAATCTTTTCTTCTCTGTCCTGTTTTCTTCCCAAGAGGCGTGATGGCTGAATCATATCCGTTTTTACCAGAACATGCAAAAATTAGTGTTGCTAAACTGGCAGGATTGGCGATATTGTGTTGATGTGCTGTAAATGAGATGCATCTTCTCCACCTTTTTTAGACACTATGTCATTCTGAAGCTATTATACACACCCACTTAGTCAAATCAGCAGCTCATTCGCTCTCTTGTTGTCTACTGTTGCCTCATCACTTAACTGCAACCTGGGTCCAATTGCACACTGTTCAAGTATGAACTGCCGTGGTTTGTACCTTATCTCGTTTCACTTGTGAACGCCAGAACAGTTTCAGTGTTCAGAGTGTTGCTTATTTTCGTATGAACAGGGCGCATTTGGGGATGCACATATCAAATCTGTTGAATCTGTATCAGCGGATTGTATCTCTCATATGAGGCTGATCTACATTAGTCACAACTGTCCACCAACTGAGTTATTAGTGCTTTTATATTGACTTACATCAAAATACATTCTATATAATGCGGTAGATACATAAAGTATTTTAAATTTGGGGATAAGATAGCATTGGGAATCTGTATCAGCAGATATTCAGTGCCAAGGTATCAAGAGAGAGAGAAAGTCAGCAGTGTTGCAGAAGAATTATCAACAAAATATACTTAAAAGTGAATACATAATAATGCAGAAGGAGTTTTATTATATTATTATTACTGATTAACATTAATTATAATGTAGCTGATCAAAGTAGAGCTCAGTTGAACTCTCTTATATACTATTGGTTTGTTTAAAAACACTTATAAGAATCGTATCTTCTCATATTATCAACTTTTTACGTTGTATTTTTTAGACCGATCAGAGTGTATGTGAAATCTTAAAGTAATTTAAAGCTGCAAAATAAATGTAGTGGTGCAGTAGAACAAAGTAGCATGAAATGGATGTAATCAGTTGAACTACCTCAAATCTGTACTTGAAATATACTCGGTCACTTTCCACCCCTGGTGTAAAGACTGTGTGATGTGGCTTTGTTGTGTTAGCTGGACAAAGTCCACGAGACGGGCCATGCTGTAAGACTGTATTTAGAGTCCAAAGCTGTTTAAGCAGCGTTACCAATGAAAGTAAAGAGCCATTCAGCTCATTATCCAATAGAAAGGACGTGATCTGTCCTTAGTGTGAGAACAGAAAAGTCTCGGTCCCTCATCTGTGTCTTTGTCTGTCACTGTGACATTTGGTGAAATTTTCCCATGAAACAAAAAGATGCTGGATCCAAACACTTATCACCTCTGCACCAAATCTGAAACACTGAGCCTTGGAGAGAGGGTGATACTGAAGTTTTTGGTAATCATAGATGAATTTATGAATGATTTATACTTCACCAGAGTTGAGTTCAGTGCTGACCACAACACTCCTCATGTTAGTCCTCCACCCTAAGGCACAGTCAGGCCTGTGTCTGAAGACTTGTTGATGCTCAGAGGAAATGATGAATTATTGTTGCTCTCAACACAAACCAACAACGGCTGTTTACATGTTTCAGTGTGTTTATGTGGCTGCAATTAACACACCATGTTTCATGATTGTTTGTTTATCTCTGTCCTCCATAGCCTGTATTCCTATCCATTAAAAGTTGGTTGAATCTTGCTGAAACAAAACAAACTAACAGGCATAATTATTCTAAATGAATCATGGCATGAATCGTGGCTGCATTTAAAGGTTTAATTGGTGCCTTTTTATTATTGGACTTCTGCCTGTAGTAGTCTGTACTATTGCCCAGTATTTGAGTTATTGTGCTGTGCTGAAGCTTTGCCCTTGAATACAGCTGTGAGGATATGCGTAATAAATTACCCTCTGTCATCTCTGCTCCACCTCGAATCCTTCAGTGCCTCTTGGGGATTGGTGGAGTAGGCAGTAACGGCCTCTCTGATTGGTGGACAATGATTGTGGTTTGTAAGAGGTGGTTGACTCTTTTGAGACTGTGTTGTTTTTTTTGTTTTTTTATGTACAGTTGTGTTGTAGTTGTATGGTTTTAGTAGGGTTGGGGGGGGTATTTTAAGGTTAAGTTCAGTGTGCAGAGCAGAGGGAGTCTATTTAAAGGACACCACCTCCCTCTCATGAATGATTCAACAACAATTTGCCCCTCCCCCACCTCTCATCAAGATCAGCTGGAGGAAGTGGTTGCTCAGCCAATAGGATTAGAGTACCGGATTGACTCTGTGTGTATTTGTGTATGTGTGCAGCCTGAGAGGGAACAAGCCCGGACAAGCAGCAGAAGCAGCAGCTCTATGTTTGTGTGTGTGTGTGTGTGTGTATGTGTGTAAAGAAAATGTAGGGCAGTCGCTTGTTCTCCCTCCCTCTGCCATCTCTCTCCCTATCTTTTCCTCTGTCTGTCTTTGTTTCCACGCCGAGCTGCCGTAGCTGCAGTCGCCACGGCGACAGCTGACATTGTTGCTGCGGCTCCACTTCCGTATTTGCAGAGGCTTGGCTTCTCTTTCTCCTCGTCTCAGCTCACCTCGAGGATTTACGGAGGGGGCATGTAACCTCCCTTGAGGAACCATTGTCTGCGCGTGGGTGTATGTGTGTGTGATTGTTTGTTTGTTTGTGTGTGTGTGTATGTGTGTGTGAAAGAGAGGTGAGGTGTCTTCAGGATCCAGACATGAATTCCTGTTGGAAAATGAAGATTCAGGTACAGATTTTTGTTCTTGTTGACGTTGTGGATGTGTTGTTTTTGTTGATGGTGCTGATGTCATTGTTGCAGCTTCCACTCAGGGGTGTATGCTTCCTGTTATATTTTTAAAAAAACAACAACAACATAGCTTCACATCACATCTACACACACAGTCGATTTATGTATACGGTGCGTGCAAAGAGAAGCCGTTGATAATAAAAGGAAATGGGGCTTATCGCAGTTTCCGTTCAGTGGTTGTTATGGTGAGGCCTTCTGTCTCCGTGGTGATGGCAGAGTGCTTCTGCTGCAGTAACCGAGAGATGAAAGAGTTGCTAGGAATGTGTGGTTTAGTCCGTTTGTGTAAGTGTTTAACAGATAAATGGATAAATTGTGAGCAAAATTAACAAGAGACAACTAGAAAAGGCCCACGTGATACCAACACGACTGCCTGACAGGATGTGGTCTGTGGTTACGAAGATGTTTGTTTTGCTCTCCTTTTGTATCAGCACTTTCACCGATATCTGTCAAGCTCTGAACTGTGTACGTAGTTTTATGTGCATGTTCCTGGGCATGCATGCATGACGGTACTGTAAGTGTATGTTTGTGCAGTTCAGAGGAGCATCTGCCACCTCTTCATTGTGAAAGGTTGACCCACTTTCTCCTGTGCCTCTGCCCTTTGTTCATGATGAGCGGGGGTGCATCGAAATACTGTATATGACCCATGAACCTGAACGTCCCATGTCATACCGTTATATCGGCATTACTGCAGCGTACAGAGTTGCATGTTTCCTTTTTCAAATAATTGTTGTTTTGTTCAGCAATCTCATTATTTCCATGCTTTCAGTGTTTAATGATAGATTGCTAAATTACCGGATATTATACAATACCATATCTGGTTAGATTCAGCACCCACAAACTCACTAACCCCTCTGTCATCATGAGTTTGTTTCTGGCACCCAACTCTACATGTGGTGTGAAAGTGCAAAGAGGGAGTTGCTTCTGCAGTGTGCTGCTGTCGTCTCAGGGGAGTGTGATTGTTTGCTAATAGGTGCATGCAGAAATTTCAGACAAAACCACACAAAGGCCTCTATAGCAGAGTGATCTGATAAGAATATATTTTCCCTTCTCGGTCCTCAGCTTAGCATATCACATCATCGACTGATGCACCAAATCACAGAGCTTTGTGTCACATCTGAAAGCTCTCACGGGGGGGTGGGATTAATTCAGTCACATGTCATGGCGGAGCTTAAAACCTGTTGGAGAGGGGAGGAGGAGGGGATGCAGGGAGAAACGTGGAAGGTCGGAGAGGATGGCTAGACCGAGGGTATCATGTACACGTGTTTACACTGTGGTTGCAGTAGTGTTCATGGTGTGTTTTCACTGTAGTTGCACTCGTTTGGTGCTTTGCAAAATGCCCACAGAACGCTTCTGTTTACAGCGTCATCTTCTGCTTCTTGTTTTCCTTCACGTTTAATACCCCTGAGCACTGTTTTAACACCCAACAGTGCCAAGAACTGAGCACTCGTGCTGTTAGTATTTAGCTGGATGCGGAGTTTTGTTTTCAAAAAAATGAAGAAGAGAAACTTGTTTCAAATGTTCTTAAACTTTAAATAGTGTGTTCATATCCCGAGCAGCTGCCAGAGCTAATGCTGCTCGCTTTAAAGAAGATGTTTGGTTTTAGTCAGGCCTCAAACTGTTATCGGTGATAGATTCTTTGAGTCAATTGATCAATATTTCACTCCTTCTTTCCCTTTGCTGAGTTGACCTCATAGATCCGAAAGCTTTTCTTTGTTTCTGCGACCCTTTTAATTGAAAGATCACTGGAGGACTGAGGGCAACCCAATCTTATTAGGAGACACTGCGATATGAACTAATTATCTGTAGCTTGACTTTTTCACACAAGTCATAAATAATGACTCTTGTCATTTGAAGGAGTCTGACCAGAAGTGCAGCTAATGAGGAAATGTGGCTTCACTGCAGAGTCACAAAAATACTTCACCATATCTGTGGGTCTCTTGCTCTCTTTATAAAGCCTGAGCCTTAAAGTCACCCCCTGTGACTCTGTCATATTTCACTTTTCTTTCATCGTCCATCTCCAAAGACTAACCTCTGGTACTTTCTTTCTCAGATCTGCTTTTTCTGTAGTTTTTCATTGTTGTTGGATTAGACTCTGGTATTGAAATACTGCTGTACAGCCTTGTTAGACGCAAAGACGCAATAGGTCACCGTCCACATGGTCCTGCGCCAAATATGATAGTCACTGTCTCTTCTCTACCATATCCTGTTTGGACATACTGATGCGATTATGCCTGTGATGAAGAAGAATGAGAGACAAACACAGTAGAAAAGGAGGAGGAAGTTCACATCCTGTCGATGAGAGCACAGACAGCCGCGCTCATTTGCGCACAAAAGCTCTAGATTTGCCCGCAAACACAGTCTGCGGGTATTTCCTGCAGTTTCACTTTACACGTCGCCTCGGGTTTGATGTGGTTTTATGATACACACAGAAAAACACAAGCACATGCTGCAGACTGACACTGTGGGGATGTAGTTTTGCTGAGCTAATGCCTTTGTGTAAAAAGAACATGCTCTCAAGATATATAATAAGACCATACTGCCACGTTAGCCAAATATTCAATAGCTTTGTTGAAAACTAGAATATGAAATAGATGTTTTTTCCTCCCCTTTTCTAAAGTGCATGACCTCCATGTACAGCATTGCATCCATCTCTTCATCTCTTTTATTTCTCCCTCCAGTCAGAGTTATCCTAGATCTGGTTAGAAGTCTGTGGTCAGCCAAGCACTTCACTGAGCATTGTTACTGTGCATAGTTTCTCATCTGGTGATGCTCTCCTGCCCGGCTGCCTACTCACATCCAGCCTGCATTTCCTCCCTAAGTGGCCACTGGACATTGACAGGGGTAGGAAACCACATAAGGGTCAACTTCCTTTCATGATGGGACTCTTTGTCGGGAACATTTGATATTTCTTTTCCTGCAAGGATGTGTGCATGTGACCTTTTTTGAAGAGGGAGGAGCTAGTCCATGCAATGTTTACTCAAATATCTCTCTGTTTCTCAAATATCTGTCCAGTGTTTGTCATATTTTAAACAAGACTGCGTTTACAAGGACTTACTTGCAACTGTTGTCATTTAATTCATGCGTTCTGAGAGAGATTCCTCTGAGGAGCTGACTATGCAGAGGAATCTCTGTTATCTCTATCTGGGAAGGAAACTAGGAAGTCGTCTTGTCTGCAGCAACTTGTGCATGCAGGGTGGCCTCATTTTTAGATCTGCATTTGGCAGAATGATTAGCCCTAAGCAGATCATGCTATGCTTACGCCATCCATTCAGGGAAAGCTCTTCAGATGTAAACACGGCCCTGTGCGGCCTACCACAGGCTAAACCCTCTGTCTGTGTAGTCATACCTGCAGAACAACAAGCTTTATTCCATTTAGTGTCTTTATGCTGTTAAACTGGAAACAAAGTGCTCATGGTTGTTTGCTTAAGCGTGCTGCTGTTTCCAGAAAAGTAATTTTCAGAACTTTTTTTTCTCCATGGTGCAGATTGATGACATTGACATCTTGAATTAAAGATGTGGAAGTGTATCAATGCATAGGTTTGTGTTTTACTGTCACCAGACCATAAAGTGCTGCCAGCGGTCTAAAAGTGAAGTCTGGCATGCAGTGTGAAGCCATTTAACAGGTTGATGCCAAGTGAAAGCTGCCATTGATCTACAGGCAACACAGACATCTGCAGATCAGAGAGGGTTTATTGGACAAATGGGACATGAAGAACAAATGTTATTCTGCTGTATATAAAACAGTTCACTCAACCCTATAAATGACTGAAGAGCAGGTGTTTTAATTTGTCCTGGGTGACTAAACCTTTCTCAGGCCGAAGGCAGCCATTGCACAAGAACACTACACTCCATGCATCAATAAGAATGACAAAGGTGTAATTGGTCGAACTCTAGCAGCAAGGAAACAGTCTGCACACTCCTGAAAAGGCGATGGGGGCAGCTTAGGTGTGCAGAGCCTTCAACAACATACAGAAGACTCTCTCGCATGAGCACCGTGAATAGTAAATACTAACAAATGATTTATTGATATATTACATGTTTTTATTCATCTTGCTTGTTATGGCAATAGAAACACCCTGTGGGTTGACCAACATACTGCAGTATGCGTAAGAAGAGGATGAACACAACAACCAGCCCTCGTGCTGTAAAAGTCTGAGGTGTAGGTGAGCTGCTGGACGTTGAACCGTGATGATGAAGAAATTGCAACTGCTGTTGAGCTTGCAGAGGTCACGTAGACATGTAATGAATTTACAAAGAAAGAACACGACAGGAAAAGAGAGATGTGAAAAGTCATTTCTAATAAACCACCCACCTACACACACACACACACACACACACACACACACACACACAAACCTCTGTCCATTAATTTCACTGATTTAATTCCTTTGACAGTTCCCTCATTACCACTGTCTGATAACTATCATTCATTTAGCTTCTCTGTCTCTTACTTCGTGCCTCTTCCTCTGTCTCTTTTTATCCTACAATCTCTTGGTCGCTCCCTTCTACTCTTCGAGTCTTGTTACGATGTCAGTTATTTGTAGCAGGAGATGATAAAGTGAATTATTTTGTCCTTTTTTAACAGAGTAACTGCCACATGAAACAACTCTCTGTCAGTGTTTGGGACACATAGCATGAAGCTGATTCGGGGAAAGAACATTTCTGAAATGGGCAAACCCATCTCATGTGTTAGAGCTCACTGGAAATATGTTGTGCATTTACTGATCAGAAGTGCTATTGTTAAACATTGTTTGTGTTGGGTGGAGGCCATTTCCCAAGGTATTTGTTAAAATACCCCAGAATCAATTTTTGCTGTGTGAAACTGTCCGTGGTTTGGCTCTTTTCTGCCTCCTGGCATCCTAAATGAAGATGCTTTCACATTTCCCTCCAATTACCAGTCCAAAAGCAGTGTTTTCTTACTCTGTACGATTCCATTAACCTCTGGAAACAATGGCTTGCTGGTCATTACCTTAGATTGTGGAGCTGCAGATCAACGATTTGCTCTAAAGCAGAGGAAGAACGTATTGGTTAATTATGTCTCTGTAATGGCTTGAAAGAGGTTGATGCTCCATCGTTTCCAAGCTTGAGGCGTGTTGTAGTATTTTAAGCTTGTTCCTGGGATCCATTTACAAGTGATTATTATTCCAGGCAACGAAAATGTTGCCTTCTACAGGTTTTGCTGGGAATGGTGATAGAAGCCCTACTGCAGCTAAAAAGCTTGTTGTAGCTAAGGAGCACTACTGTTGTTTGTTCAGAGCTGGAAAAACAAAACTCTTGTGATGTTACTATTTCTATGAGTGTCACAACCACTATCAGTCTCTCCAGTGGAGAGCAGATGCAGTGCGTCCAGGCAAGTCCTGGAGATACTCAAGGAAGTAAAGATCAGTCAAAATAAATGAGGTAAATTTAGGAAAATAAATACAACATAAACATACATATCTTGTATGTAAGTATACATACATGCATGATATATAATGAGCAAAACACTTTTTTCCTTTTATAAACAAACCTGTCTACACAAGGTTGTTCTTTTTAAAACTGCCTCAATATTTCAGAACTTAAAAGGTGATGTTTGCTAGCTTTACAAGCAGCTCTAATTTGTGACCCCGACCTATCACATTTCACGTCTGTGTTGTGGCTGAAACTGTTGTTGGTATAGGCGAGCGCAGATGGCGTGTAAGCAGCCTCGCTGACTGCAGGTCTCAGGTTTTGTATTCTGGGAAGCAGTTGACCTCAAACGCAAACCCAGCTTTATGCTCAGCCTGTGGCGTGACGCTGATGTGAAATGGTGCAGAGGTGTTTTTTTCATAATCAGTCAGCCGACAGTATTTAATTAAAATAGTTTTACTTTTGTATGTGTATATTCTTCTGAAACCAGCAAATATTTGGTATTTTTTCTTGATTAAGCAAATAAAGTGATCAATTGATTTATAAATGATGTTGCCAATCGATTTTCTTAATTGATTTGAACTTGGCCCTTGGGTTTGTGGCATGTACAGGTTAGGTTAAAGTACAAGGCCCAAATCCTTGACATCCTAATGAGCCCTGATGGTGGATTCAGAAAAAAAGTGGTGCTGAGGACAGAGACACATTTCAAAGAGGCAGGGTTACATTTGCAAAGGTTTTATCTTTTGAGATTCTTGCTTAAAAAGCGAGCTGAGCCCTTCTCCCAGTGGGCCCGAGAACAGAGGTCTGAAAGACTCATGCGATCCCTCTGAATATGACCTCTCCTCCTCTGTCATACTCTCCTAAGCTTCGTTTTCTTACAACCTCCAGTCTTCCGAGTCCAGTCTGAAAGTTGCGTTATCAAAGCCTGAGGCTATGAACAGATCCACAGAGGAGGTGGAGAAAGACAGACGGACTGTGAAACCAGAAACCTTCTTTATCAGAATTATGCATGAGCCCAGAGAATAAGGTCCTTTATAGTCTCCAGTCATGGTGGCAGTGAAGGTGACTCCCAGCTCTTGTACTGTAGGTAACACAGTTTGACAGAGAGGATTTTTAGAGAAATGGGGTTGGGAAGAAAGAGAGGACACATGGAAATGGTGTTGATCTATTTCCTTTCTCATCTTTTGTCATCCATCTGCAGCCTCTCTGCTCTAATCACTGCTGTCTATAAAAGTCAATTTGTGGCCTTGTTATTTCTCAGAAACCCTCAGTCTGGGGTTGAGTCATATCTACTTGTTACTCCATTTTTGGCCAAGAAGGCAGGATTAAGGGCAAGGATCATCAATTTGTTCTATTCTTTTGGCTGTGCCCTGTTATCCCCAGCTGTCATCTCTTGTACAAAATTGAATTTTTATCCTCTTCAGCATTCTGACAATTGATTTGCTAGACAAATTGCACCCATTGAGAGCTGTATTTACCATTTTGTGACATTGTATTAAAGACACTGAAGAGGTAATGATATGAATTTGATAGCAAACTGCTTTTGATCCCGTAGTTAGCGTCTATATCTACAGAACCATTAGGAAAAACATACAAATATCAATGTTTTTTGGGCCTTTTTTTGTCTTCTTTTCTATACTTTGCTATTGCTGCAGTCAGGAAGTCTTACAAGAGGTTTGCAGATTAAAGCACAAGATGAATAGCCAGATAAGAGATAATAGCCACAAACTTAGAGCTGACATTTTAGTTTATCAAAATAACAGGAAATTGTGTAAAGATGTTTATTCAGAATTTTTCTTTTTTTAAAATGTCAGCTCTTTGTCTCATCAGATAATGGAAACCTTTGCAGTTACGCTTGTCGGAAATTAGAGGTGAGACATGTGAGAGATGTCTGAAGTCTGTTTTAATGGCACTCTGCACTGATCACAAGTTCATAGCCCTTTGGTCCCAATAAGGGCTGTGACAGTAGTTTAAAGGTCAAGAATTTGAGTGCGAGTGAAGGAAAACACCTGTGATTAAAATATTTAATCGCATATCTCAAACTATATGGCTGGGAGGATCTGGATGACGACAGTCCAGAGCGTGCATTTCTTGTGTTTAAATGTCCTCGGGTGTTTAGTCAGGCTGGAGGAAAATAAGGATGACGATTGAGGTGAAGCACTGAGTGATAGAGAGACTTGGCACATACAGTATCACCATGGCAACTAGTCACCGCGAGGACACACAAGTGAAGCGCAAAGTAATTATGAATTGGAAGCACGTTATGTAGTCTCTTAGTGGTATGATGTGTGTGTGTGTGTGTGTGTGTGTGTGCTCATGGTTCATGAGTTTCTGGTGGCAAGGTTAATGCACTTCCTGTTTGGACAACGATGGCAGCGGTGACACTCAGGCTGCTGCTGAACAAAGTGAGGAAAGTTCTCAGGGTCAAGATTTCCACACAGACATATGCTGCCTGTCTTTGTGTGTGTGTGTGTGTGTGTGTGTTTGAGTCTTCACGTATCTCTGTTGGTGTCCTTCTCTGCAAGGCTGGGTTACCACCTGCCCCCTGACCTCCTAGAGTTATTTTAACTTGTTTGGACTGCAGTGTCACATCATCTCTGTTCCACCCTCACTTCTAAGTATCTTTGCTCCTTCTCCAGGATGCTTCCCATTTTAAAAAAATTTATGGAAACAGCTTTGCGCTCCATCGGCGGTAGTGTCGTTAACGTTTGTGTGGACAATAATCCACGTAATGGAGTGCTTTCAAATGGTTTGTTTCGCTTTTCCATGAAGATGCTTCCACTTGCCTAAGCTGGAGATATGTGTGATGATCGTGTCACTGTGCAGGTCTGGTTGCGATGCTACCATATTAACAGACTATAAGACATAAATTGCATAAATTCCACTTTAATCACTTTCTGTTGCCATGACTGAGCTCTTGTCTCAGGTGGCAGGACAAAACAAGGTGTACTCGTGCTGCTGCTTCAAAACAGATCTGGGTATTGACTCATACATCATGTAAATGGTTTAATTAATCTATCATAATAAGGTATGATGCTGACTGGTGAAATCATCGTTAACATCATTCATTTGACGTGTAAGAGACAAACCTGCTCTCGTCCGTTTATTGCGGCAGAGTTTTAATATTTGACACTTTTTTCTCATAATACTCTGACTTTATTTTGGATATCTCATTGTTTTTTTTCTCTGTATAGAAACAAATACTCATATCATGTGTTAAAGATCAACAGCTATTGGATGGAATAACTTAACTTTGACCTCATATGAAATATTATATATATCTGAAGTTGATTTTAGCTTGAAATTTTGTGTCTGGTTGTGTTATTCCTGCATGGCTGATTTCTTGGATTCTGGTTATATCATGAAGCCGCCATGTGTGGTCCACTTTTGTGCTTGATGTCTACAGTAGACTGTTCAAAGACTCACACAGAGAGCTGATTTCCCTTTGCAAAGATTTGTTTGTGTCCAAAGCACTACAGCTCTGTCAGACCTGGTGTGAACTCAGCATTATGTAACTATGATTGATTATTCGTTAAGGAATCACGCAAGGCTTTAACACCAACATTGAATGCGACCCAGTGGTTGTTTATCTGAGTCCACGATGCAAGCAGAGAACACTGAGTGGATTCGAAGATCATTACAGCCTCAAAACAAAACTTAACTGTGTTGACTGCTGACAGCGTTGGCCTGTTTGACTCCCTGGGTAATGATACAAGTATTGTGACACCATTCGATTTGGAGTTTGGACGGATGTGTTATGTAATCAGCTTGTCCTCCTTTTGTCTCACGCCAAAGGAAGTTGATTTACTGACTTAAGATGTTTGCAGGCCCCCAAACTGCTGAGAAATGTAGCTTTGCTGTGTTTTATTGTTTGCTCGTTAGGGGACAGACCATGAATCAGTCCTCCCAATTTCTCATATAGTCCATAACGAGATTTCCTTATACTGTATCAGTAGGCTGCCATAATATCAGACTGTGAGCCCCAAAGTGAGAACAGAAAGATGTGGAAATGATTTAAGAGGCAATGTACACCACCCACCGTTTCTAATGAAATATCTCTATGTACTTGATGAATTGGCACAAACTTTTGCACAGACATTCATGGTTTCCTTGCTGACTTTACCTCAGGCACGGCCATAAGGTTGACATTTTTTGGATTGTAGTGAAATGTCTTGACAACTATTGGATGGATTGCCATTAAATTCAGGTCAAACATTCGTGCTTACCTTCAGGAAGAATTGCAGTATCTTTTTGTGATCTCTGAACTTTTCATAGCACCATCTTCAGGTCTACTAAAATGATAATGGTATTCCAGCATCACATCAGCTTATCAAAAGACGACACATTTGCAGAAGTTTAACTCAAAACACCTCAAGCGCTACACCTGTTAGTCTTGTTAGCCGTTTGTCTTCGTGTAAATGTCTCGTCTCTTTTTTCAAATGTGAGTTATGTCAAACAGCTAGTCACTGTAAAGCTCAATTCATTACAATTAAGGTGTCATGCAGGCAGTAATTATGACATATATGCCAGTTCTCAATGCCTGTGTAGATCAACAGCATTTCTTTTCTGTCTCTGAATCTAGTTTTTCACTCACTGGAACTGTCTTTCTTTTCTTCCTTTACAGAATGAAAAGCCCTTGGGTCATTCTGCAAGCAGGTCCAGCAATATATCAAAGGTGAGCAAAGCACACACAAATGGAAGAATTTGAATGAATGATGTATGGCCTTCCTCCACCACAGAGAGAGAAAAGAGAGAACATCAAGACAGGAGGGGTGGCATTGAAGGGGAGCTGTGGCAGAAGGCAGAGATTGACAGGACAGATATACATGCAGTGGAGTGAGAGCAGCTGATAGATAACCTGCCTCTCTCGCATCACATTGCCCCAATCAGATCTGCCTCTCTGATCAACCTCCAGAGAACAGACGAGTCTTTACACCTCAGCACCTCAGCTCAGTGTGGCTCCCTGTCAGACAAACCTCTTGTCACTGTCTCTTTCTCTTTTTCTCTCCTCTCTCCTCCCTCTCCTCTCCCGTCGCTCCCTCAGGTAAAGCCACAGCTTGCTTTAAATCTGACTCCAGGGTTTCAATCCTTGTTCTCCTGAGCCTCTTATAGGATAAACCCTTTACTCGTGCTAATAGATGTCAGGGTCACTTCATCACCACGGGACCTGTCCAGCAATAATGCGTGCTCCACGACCCACTCGCTCTTTAAACGTGAGATAAAGTTATTGCCCCCGGGTGATGAATATACCTACAATAATTTTCATGGTTACAGTTGCAGTTAAACATAAATATTGTGTCCTAAGACGATGTGCTTTGCATAAACTGACTCACTGATTGTTTTATGGAACTAATGATTTATTCATGAAAATATGTGACACATAAAATAAGTCTGGCTGTCATATGCGAACTGTAGACAATATTACCCTCAAATAGCTGCTATGGAAGTTTTATGCACCTGATAATGCCCTGAGTCATTTAATATATCGCATTTAAGTCGATATTAAGTCTGATATTTAATGTGTATTTAATATTCAGCATTCAATGAGATCCAAACACCACAGCTTCATAACAGAGTATATTTAGGCAAGTAACCTGAGCAGCCTAACCAAACAAATTCCCAGTTTAACCCATTGATCTACTCCACTGATCTGACTGGGAAACTAAGAAATGAACAGATCATCCACTTTTGTTTTGTGTGTCAAGTTAGGGCTGTCACATAAAATGTTTACAACTGGGTAATAACCTTTTAAGTGTACTTCTATCTTCTATAATGATAGATAATAATTAACTATTGCTATTGCTTAGGTGTCTTAGGTGTAAAACTGGTAACTAAAAGTGACGGCTGAATTGATTTGCATAAACAAAAATTGCATTAATCACTTCTTTAATTTAAAGAAGCAGTGTCACATTTTGGGGAATGCACTTACTTATTTGCTTGCTTGTTTGTCAGCTGGATATGAGGCAGCAGCCAGCTAATGTAGCTCAGCGTACAGACTGGAAACAGCACTGCTGAAATGACCTAATTAACATGTTGTTTCTTGTTTGTTTAATCTGTGCAAAAACTGAAGTGTGATGTAGTGTTTACGGGAAGTTATGTGCCAGATCATTTCCTTGTCAGAACCAGTAACTTCCTTTGAGTCTCTGTTAATTGCCTGGTAACTGGTCCTGGCCAAGTAATGCATGTAAAAACAAAAAAAAACAAAACAAGTAACATCCTATAAAACTTTGATTTATGATTTTTAAAGCTTATACAGCTAAAGATTTGACTCAATTTTTGCTTTTTAAAAGTGCTTTTAGGTGACTTTTATTACTTTAGGACAGAACCAGCTTGTTGTTTCCCCCCTGTTTTCAGTCTCTATGCTAAACTAAGCTAACAAGCTGCTGGCTTCATATTTACAGACAGACGGAGAAGCATATTTCTGTAAATGTCAAACTATTTCTTTAATGGTTTTCCAACAAGTAGAGAGAGCGGTGTCAGTCTGCAGCTCCTGCGGCAGGATAGCTTGGTTTGATAGTTTGATGGGGCTTAAAATAGCTGAAACCGATCAATCTACATTTACCCTGTTTAGCTCAGATATTGATCTTGCAGATCAGCTCGGAACATCTTGGTAATTTCAAAAATTCAGTCTAGTTTGAACAGGAAGACTGAATATATAAATACATGATGGTGAAGATTTCCTCTAAAACTGAGTAAAGTAAGTGACTACATTTCTCTTTCTCTTATACTTGCTCACTACAAACACATGGGAGATGGCCAAGATATCTTAATGCCAGGTATCTCGTCTATAAACAGAGGGGTTGATTTAGAGTTTATTACTTTGTGGACACCATGCATTGTCATTGAATGTCCTACCTAGACCACCATTCTTCTGATAAATGTGTGTGTAATGGAGTGATTGACATAAAGTATGAACAAGACTCTTAAGTTTGACAGCTCTAATTAATAATCAGCAGCAGCCTGTCCGCCAGCTGGTGTGTTCTGCTCCTTCCTAAAGGGAAATACCACTGACTGGCAGCTCCTAAATCTGTATTAATTGTTCTTTGGGTGTACAAGTCTGCAAGTTAAAGTGAGTGAGTCAGCTTGTGACTGAGACTCTGTCCGGAGTTCGAAGAGGACTTCTTCTCAGGTAGTCCAAACTGGTCTAACAATTAAAACCAAAGACGGTTAAAGAGGTCTCTCTGAAATCACTTTCCCTTGAAGCAGCCTGAATCAGAATATGATCAGAGATATGACAGAAGATTATTTTATGCATACATAAAGTTCCCCCACTCTCTATATTTGCAGCAGTGACTCAAATGTTCCTTTTTTTTGCTGAAAGGACATAAAATGTAGGTCAAGTTCATTTATGTTGTGAAGCTCCCGAAAATGCACTTTGTGGATCACAGGTAAAATGTACAGCAGGTCAAAACTTGAATCTACACATATGTCCTGTTTGTATAAGCTGCTGATGACAGTTTGATAGAAGACCTTGACTGACACATTATTTGTATTCATTCATTTCCACATTAACCACAGCCGGACTCAAAAATAAGGACACCAAAACAAAAGCTGCATCGCTTCACATGGTTGGAGATTCAAGCTGAATCACATCAGCTCGTGTCAGATGAAATAAAAAATGAATGTCCTCGTATCCAATTGTTGACCTACTTAAAAGATCTCTCTCTACATAAATAACCACAGCATCGGCCTGAGTGGAATATTTCATAACATCTCCCGCTTGGCACGACTGTACAGGTTGGATAATTTCTATGTGAAAGCTGAAACATCCAAAGAATTTGCCCATTCTCTCACAAAGCACCTGCACTAGTTTTATACTGACAACCGATACTTTGGTTTCTTTGCTTCTTTTCTCGCTGAACTATTGGTGTTTTCTTAAATCGAACAGCACTCCCCCTTCTGAGGATGACATGTCTACTATCTAGGTATCCAGTTACTTGTAACACTCCCACTGTAATACCTACCATGAGACACCTAGCCAGGAGAGAGAGATTTGTATAATAACAGGAAAACAAGCTGCGGCATTTAGCCAGGGGGCGAATTCTTTCATAAAGATGATAATCCCTACACAGTGACATGCTCACTGATGGAGGCAATAAAGAGGTATGGCATTAGATAGACGTGTATCAAAAGCTGCTTAGAAAGAAATTTTCTGGAGAATTATGAAAAAAGGTGGAGTTAAGGTCATTTTTTTTGTTTAAAAAAAAGAATGGTCAGTGTAGAATAAAAAGCAGCTCTGAAAGCTTTAGTGGGCTCAGGATTGCCTGGTTATTTGGCAGGAGTTGATTTTCCGCTCTGTGAGGTCAGGAGGCTTAGCTGTAGCCGTTTCTCTCTGTAGCACAGTGCCAGGGAGCTGTGCGATGCCTCCTACTCTGCTTGGGAAGGAACTGAACTATTACAGTCCTCATAAAGGCACAACGCAGCGACCCACTGCTCTGTGGGTTGCCGTTGATAGTCAGCCAGACATCTGGTGGTGCCCTAAAATCCAAGCTGCTGCAGTTTTGGAAGCATCTCAGGCTCCAGCAGTGCAAAACCCGGGTCTGTCCTGCAGATCTCTACGGGACCGGTCCTGCCGGTCTGTTCTGCTTGGCAGACCACTGATGTTGACACCAGGCTCCGAGAGCCAAGCCAATGTTTTGAAGAAAGGGAAGTTAATTGTTAATTTCTTGGAACGCATCATAGATTTCTTAGTTTGTGTGTTGAATTGCTGGCAGAATTGCTCATTTTAAAGGGTTTATGCTTAAGCTGCCCTTTGGTTTGGTGAAAAATGCTGTTACTGTTTGTTTGTGTGCAGAGTTGTAAAATGACACCTATGGAAGAGAGACAAAAAATAATACAGCTGCAGAAGGGATTGTAGATTCTCAGCTATTAAGGTATGCATATTACATTTGTCTCGATCTAATCATGTTAGTTCTATAGCGTTGTAGTCAAGACCACCTAAACCGAGACCAAGTCAAGACCAAGACCAGAGTGTATCAAGACCGAGACAAGACCAAGACTTCAAGGGGTTGAGACCAAGTCTGTTTCATAAAATACTGAGTTTGATTTGTTTGAGGAACTTGCAGCTGCAGTCTTGTGATCTTGTGGTTAAACCTCGACCTGAACTCTCCTGTCCTCTTTTTAGTTTCTGTTCCATGCGGGTGTTTGCTCTATAACTACAGACTGTAGAAGAACTTTTTGTCGCTTCCGCAATCATTTGTTTAACTTTTACTTCTGCCTGAAGTGTAAAAATACATTCAGTTTATAATTGTCAGGACAAATTAGACATTATTAGGTGATTAATGGGAAACAATAGTGACATCCCTTGTGATCGTGACTGGTCTTGAAATAAAATCCAGAGTCCTCTTTGTCCAAGACTGGGACCATCAAAAAAAGCAGTCTCAAGACCAAGGCTAATCTCTGTCACAATTCTGTAATAGCTGTAGACAGGGCCCACACTTTTGTACTTTAAAGTTTCATGAGACAACAAACAGAGGTCTTGAGAGACCACATCATCTGTACCCAAAGTGCAGGTGTACTGGTCAACATTGCTGTAACAGTATCAGATATCTTCATCTTCATGAACACAGCACTACTCTCTTCAAAGTCCTTTCCCATTAACCATAGTTTTTATCTTCCCTGTGTATCTCTGATAATCATCTGTAGTGTATTTTCCCTAATTAATGTCTAATTTTCCGCTGCCTTGTGAGAGGAGGTGATAGTTTTGTAAAGTGTTGCATATCTTATTAAAGGAAAATAAATCTTTTTGTCTTTCATGTGCCCTTTATATCTTCCTTGTTTAATCAGTACTGGGGGTTACTGTAACTTACCCAGGCTAGCTGTTTCCTCCCGTTGCTAGTCTTTATGCTGAGCTACGCTAACTGGTTACTGTAACACACAGAGACGTGAGTGGTATCAATCGTCTCATCTAACCCTTGGTATGAAAGCGAGTAAACGTGTTTCCCAAAATTCAATTCAATTTTATTTATATCGTACCAAATCATTAACAGAAGTTATCTCATGACACTTTCCATAAAGAGCAGGTCCCAACTGTCTCTTTTATATTATACCCAAATATTCCCACCATGACAAAGTACTTTGGAACAGTGACAAGAAAAATCATCCTTTTAAGAGGCAGAGCACAATCCAGCTCATGGTGGACGGCCATCTGCCGTGACCGGTGGAGTTTAGAGAGGGTGGTAGAGAGAGAGAGCGAGAGACACATATGTACAGCAGAAATTATACAAATAATAACAACTGAATTGTAATAGAAATATGACTAATTGTATTAATAATGATGATAATGTCAGTAGTATTTGCCTGATATCCTACCTGACCTAGACATACCGTGGGGAAGAAGCGACGTTAGTAACATGCATTAATGGGATGTGAGTGTGTACAGATGGAGAGGGAGAGAAGAAGAAAAGAGCTCAGTGCATCATAGGAAGTCCACCAGCAGTCTAGGCCTATGGCAGCATAACTAAGGAATGGTCAAGAACTCACATGAGCCAGTCCTAACTATAAGCTCTATCAAAAAAGGATCATCTTAAGCCTACTCTTAAATGTGGAGATGGTGTCTGCCTCTCAAACCCAAAGTGGGAGCTGGTTCCACAGAAGAGAAGCTTAATAGCTGAAAGCTCTGGCTCCCGTTGTACTTTTATAGGAACCACAAGGGAACCCTGCAATCTGAGAGGGTACTATGAGCTCTTTAAGATATGATGGAGCCTGACTTTGAAGAGCTTTGTAGGTGAGGAGAAGGATTTTATTGCTTTTCTGGATTTAACAGGTAGACTGTACAGACCAGCTAAAATGGGAGAAATATGATCTCCAATCCTGGTTCCTAACTGTACACGTGCCACAGTATTCTGGATCAACAATAAAGTATTAAACAATTTATTGGGGCAGCCTGATAATAAAGAGTTGCAATAATCCAGCGTAGAAATAACAAATGCATGGACTAGTTTTTATTATCTTTTTGAAAACAGGATGTCAAACTATTCCTTTAGAGTTAATGTATGACCTCCGAACTCGAGGCTCTCTTACGAGCTTGTGCAGTACTGCCAACCCTTAATCTCATTCATGTCAACAGTACATCTCCATCACAACTGTCCATGTATTAAACATCTTAAGAAAAAGCTACTAAGTGCCTCTTGAATTGTTTTGTCAAACATAAAATTTTTTACATTTTTTTTAAAAAGTATTAAATTCAGATTGTGTGCCGTCAAAGTGATGTTGATGAGAATAAGTGTATTGTTTTGCCCCGTTTTCAGGGTTAATAATGAATTTTTCATGTGTATTTTCTCTGTTGCTTTTCTACTGACATCCTGTCAACATCTGGTCTGTTCAGAGTTTGTTCGGCGATGTGTTCAGCTTGTTAGAAGCTTCTCACTGGAAGGCAGTGATTCAGTGTTCGTGTTAGATTTTAAAGGTTAATCTTTAAAAGGTCCCGATGGCTAGAAAATGAGAGCTGCAGCTTTTTCCAGGTACAGCTGGAGACAGTACGAAGATATAACAAGTGGAAAAGAGGGTAATTTATGCATGAATGAAATGTCTAAGCACTCAAGAAGAGGGGTTAAATAAGTAGTTATAATGATAAATTTCACTAAGCACAATAAACAGACCTGTGTTGATACAGTGAGAATATGATGTGCGGGTGATTTAACTCTAATTAGCATGTCAGAGCAAAATGGTCAAATGAACCATGAGCTGAATGAACAAATTAAAGTGTATATGCACTTCTTTTTACAGTTTCAAAGTGTCAAGGCCATCTGACAGTTTTACCACAGTTGTTGAAATATTATCGCAGGCGCTCGTTTGCTCATCAAGGGTCCTCGTTTCAAGAGTGGGCACTAATGAGAGAGCAGACTGAAGAGTCACACTGGCCGTTAATCATTAGCGTCCCAACTCTTATGTTACTCATACTGTTGTTCGACTCTACTCAGAGACGGAGCTGGTTATCTTTTGACCAACTCACATGAGATGACATGAATGATTAACAGAGGCAAGACTGCACTGGAACTTTATGTTTGCACAGCAAGATTAAAATAAAGAATAAAGATATCATCCAATGTCATCAGTCACATGATGCTTTAGCTAAGCTCATCAGTTTCTTGTTTTCAGTCGTCGTCGTAGAGCTGAAGCAGCGTTTTCCACCTACGTAGTTAAATATAGTGCTAGGAAAAAATAATAATAATAAAGCTTTATTGTTTTTTGATGTGACCTTTTTGCCTCCCACCCACTTCTTAGAACTGTGTTCAATTTATACATAGTCCAGACATCCGCAGCAGCTCCAAATAGCATGCACTGAATGTTAACTACCAAAACAGGAAAATAAATTATTTAAGCAAAATTAAAACATTAGGTGAACCTGCAACCTTGAATGGACTTTTAAAGAATGACAAAAGAAAATCAGAGGGATGCATGTTTGTGTCTTTGTGTGCGAGTGAAAGAAGACGGTTGTTTTTCTGTCTGTACACAGACAGCACTGCTTCTCTCCAGACTGAAGGGCATAGGCGGACATTGAATTTTCTATTGATTGGTGTCAGGCCGTGAGCTATAAATTCCCCTTAGTTAGAAATAAAATCAATAGGTAATTAGTTTTTTATTGAAATCACCAGCCCCTCCCCCACCCACCCCTGTGTCTTTTTTGTTAGAAACCCAAACAACATCTGATCACGTTGTTGACTGTCCCCATCCTACCCCGTCTGTCTGTATTTGTCACATACATTGGATACATTGTTAAAGGAATATTTTGGGAAATACCCATATTTGCTTTCTTGTTCAGAGTTAGATTACAAGGTCAATACCACTCTAAAATTTATACACCAAGTATACCAACTAGCCTGGCTTAACTCATAAATACCCTTTAGTGACCTGAGTGGCCTGGTATTCCTCAAACTATTTGTTTTTGACAATGTTCTGCTGGCAAAATATCAAAATAGGAATAGTTGTATAGCATCACCAGTGATCTGAAGTATGTAAGAGTGTCACATTTTTTGTTTGTGAAAATGAAGATCTATCTGAGGCTACTGATGATGAGGCATTTGTGCCATCAATTAATCAGATCATTTATAAGCAAAATTGAAGAATTTTCAATTCAAAGAACTCTCAGGAAAAATGCTGAGCTATTTATTTAAAGGAGAATTATAGTTGCAAAACAGTAACGTGAAGTAAAATCAGTAACACGAACATTGATGCTGCAACGTTGCTACAAAAGAAGACACAGAGGGCACAAAAAAGGGAAGCCAGACAAGCTTCCTGCTAGAAAGCTATATGTATTTAAGAGAAAATGAATGGTTAATTATTACCCAAACTGTTATGTTCAACATTTACAGACTACCTTCCGGGTTCAGCTTTGACCTATCGTACTGTTTGCACAGTTTTTCTCTGCTATTGGGGATTATGGCATGTTCATATCATATCACAAAAACTAATTACAAACAGCCCAGAGGGGAAAAAAACATTCAGGTCAGGCTCTGACGTCCAAGTTGGAGATATTGGGATTTTTTGACAGCAACAATATCTTCACTATCACTTGATAAAAACAACTGCATCTGGAGTGATAAGAACACAGTGGCAAAATGGCTGCAAATCCATCACTGACTTTTCAGTTCCATGTAAATAAAATCCAGTAGCAAAACTAATGGAATCAATTCAGCTAACTTACTGTAAAAGGACTTATGCAGTTTGTATCTCGTTTCACTTGTTAACGAACCACTCCAGAAACAAAAGCATTAAATATAGGGTATTCAAGGAATGTGGCTACAAGGCGAGAATCATCCTGGAATAATGCCTAAACACCTCTAAACTGGAGTATTTCCTTTTTTTCCTCATTGCCCTTTTACCTTAATTTACTAATCTAAACTTTTGTCTTGTTTACTACCGCTATGATCTTCTGACCGCTTGTGTTTCTGGCAGTCTTACCAGTCAGACTTTGTTGTAAGGATGCTGTCGTGTTCTAAGAGCTCAGTAGTAAATTTAACGTGTATGATATGATCATAACCAATTGAAATGGTGGCTTAATATCTGTAAATAAATCCTACATTGTAATAAAGAAAACCCAAGACTTTATTAGTAATCCTCACCATGTCGTTTGTCTAAAATAAATATTAGTGAAAGCTACAATAGATAATACTGAAGGTATTTTTAATATAACAGTCTTGTACCTGCAGGTGCATCTGTTTAAAGATTCTCTGTGGAGGACCAGCAAGTTTACATCCTCGTGTCCTCCAGCTGTGCTTCTCTCAGAGCCTCATTCCTCATAACTCTGCCTCTGTCTCACAGCCTGTCTCCTCTGTGCTTCGCTCCGTGGCAGCCCGGTGTTTTGCCTGATCTGTGACGCACTGAGACAGATTTTGCCTGGCACTACTTTAATCGGATAGATTAACTGCCAGTATTGTGTTTTTCCTTTTTATCATCCTGCGCATCAGTGCCTGACGTGCTTTCACTCTTTTTGAGAAGATCAGATTCAGGCACTGATAACCTGATAATTCTCACCACGCAGGACCCGCTGTCCCGGGGACACAAGAAATATGATTAGATTCTGTTTGTTGAATAACAGTAGTTTTTCTTGTAGTTATATTTTCTTGTGAATGTTTTGTTTTGCAGGCGGGAAGCCCGACTTCAGTCAACGCTCCATGCAGTTTCTCAAGGACGTCAGTTTCCCCCTCCAGCCAGGACATCTGCAGGTACAAACCACTTCAATTCAGCCTCATTCCAATCTTACTGCCTGTAATACCTTTTATGTACATGGTGATATGAACACCTGAGGACAAGAAATGAACCTATTTATCAGTCCATTACTGGTTAAGAACCTTTTCAGTGGGCGATGTTGGTTTACCCTGTGCCCCTGAGCTGTCACTTTTGGAAGTAGCTTTGGTTTTGTGTAACCTGCTGTGAAATGGATTTTCTAGAAACAAATATCGTCCAGCGTTTGGCATTTTCAGGCACAGGCAAAGCCCCAAAAAACCTTTCATCTCCATTTTTTTTCCTCCAAGTTCCTTTGTTTTCAAATGCATGATGTCTTTTCCATTTCTCTCTTTTGCCCTTGCCTCTTCCTTCTCCTGCTGTCCTTTTCCATTGTCGTCAATCATGTTCCTCTTTCATAAACACACGCACAAACACAGCAGCGGTCAGGATCAGCGCTGTCAGAAGCAGACTGCAGTGGTTCTCTTGAATTCAAACGGTAAAACCTGTCAAGATCCAGCAAGTATTTCAGTCACCACCCTCTGCACAGACGCCTTACCAGCCTCCAAACAGGCCAACCAACGAGACTGGCTCACCCTGATCCGCCCCTCCTCCACAATCAACAACCGCCCCAGTGGCATGCTTAGATTTTCTGTATCTCTGAATGACATTGGCCAGCGCGTTGACAGTCTTTGTCGAGGTCTGCACTTTATAGACCGCACCTACTCTGAGGGAGAGCTGGAACTGAAGCCCGAGTCTACTCAGCCACCCGGCTCAGATCAAAGGGCGTGCACACTCAGTGGCAAGCTGGCTGCAGCACCTGCACACCAAACCCCAAATCCAGCTTTCTCGACCCGCACCCAGCCCCACCTTGTCCCCTCCTTCACCAACAATTACAAATACATGCTGGGCATCCGTTCCGTGAATTGTCCCCCATCTGACCCCGCCATCGCCCCTCCTCCTCCTCCTTCAAACACACACCTCCACCCTCATCACTCTCCAAATGCCAACTTCCTCCGTCTCCTCCTCCCCTTTTCTCGATCCGCTACCTCGGCCAGCCTGCAGTGCTCTGAGCTTGGCAGCTATGCCTCTCACCTCCACATCACCAAGTCCTCTAGCGCCCTGCTAGAAGGCAGCGAGTCAGGATTTCCCCCTGAGGACATCCTGGGAGATGATTACGTGTTTGAGGAGGACTTGTCCAGTCCAGCTCCAAAGGGCATAGGCCAGCTGACAACCCCAGAAAAAGTCACCATGGTTGGGCCAGATGCTCTTCTAGCCCCCCTGTGCTACATGGATGAGGATAGGGACTTGGATTGCTGCCCGTGCCCTTTGTCAGAGAAAACTGGGCCACTTTCACCCTGTTCGCTATCTGGAGACTGCTGCAGGTGGGTGACTGTCAGGATGGTATAATCCACACCCACCCTTCCTGTGACTTGGTAGAGCCCAGAACACCCTTGTGCCATTGGGTGGCAGTGAACCCCAGAGCCCTGTGGAGTAGCAGACTAGTAGAGAGCCTCCTGTAGTGCAACTACCCAATGAATATCACACCACAGCAGTATTTGTCCTCAAACCCCCTGCTCAGAGTGATCAGAAGACCCTTTCACATAGAAGCTTTAGTCTACACACACATTGCAGCGCTATAGACCGCCTTCTCCGCTGTCCTGATTCAACATCTCGTGTCTCTAGAGCAGAAATGTGGCTTCATTTCATTTCACTTCCCTTTTATCTCAGTGGTCTGCCATGTTTTTCACTGTCAAGCTGTTTTTTTAAATAGATTCTCATTACTGCTAGATCGATGAGGCATTAAAGTGCCTTACATGGGCTGCGAAATCTGTGATTGATTTTGCCCATAAGCTTAAGGCTTTGTAGTAGAGGCGGGAATAAAAGGCAATGTTAAGGAAAAAATGAAAGGGCAGAGGTTGGGGTAGAAGATTTAATAGTATTGAGGAACGGAGTGTGTCCGTCAGTGAAAATAGTGGAACAAGCCTTTGTCCACCGCCGGGGGGGCAATAAACAGTGATGAACTGATAGAGTCTATTTGATTGGGTCAACTGGGCCATCATCGGTCTTTTTCACGTGGCAACCTGTGTGCAGTCTGATTGCTGACAGATTGTGAGTAATATTTGATTACAGACCGGGTCATGACTGCATGGCTCCCATGGATAAGGCTCAAGAGCTTGAACTGGAAAGGTGAAGGCCAGAGATCAGAAGGCAGATTATTGGCTTCAAATAGCCTGCATAGTCTCTGAACACACACACACACACACACACACACACACACACACACACACACACACAAACAACAACACAAACACATCATGCCAGCTTTCTGTCAGGTGGCTTGAAGCGTGAGCTCAGGGCAGAGGCTGACCTCACCTGTTAAACAGAGAGAGAGTGTGTGTGTGTGTGTGTGTGTTTGTGTGTGTGTGTGGGTGGGGGTGTGTGTTTTTCACAGATGAATGTCAGATAAATGATTAGCCACCAAGTAATGGTTGTAAGTCTGATAAAAGGTCACTTGATCTCTTTCCTTATCAGAAACGTCACCTTTCAGAAACTTAAAGTTACAAACACATTTTTAAATTCAGCATTTCTCAACAAACTTATTGAAATCATTTTCTTCCTCAAAATGTAAAAACCTGCATTGCTTACATGCATATATGCATTGCTTAGTAGTTGTCTTCTTTCTTTCTTTAGGCTGTGCATTGCTGCATTGGTTGACATGTTACTCCCCATGTCCATTGATCAGCAGAAAGTCGTCATTTAGTCTCTCTATCTGTCTAACCTTTGACGTAAATGGCAATTATTACATTCAGTTTCTTTGCACTGACCACCTTTTCACCTTCTCCAGTTCTTGTTTTTCCCGTACACTTTTGCATTACCACCCACTAGTCGCTGTGCATGTATTAGTAGAGCACTCGATACAAACAAAATGGGAACAAAAACATTGCTCCCTAGAGCCTCTAGTACTCATAAATTCTGCATGGTACCTTTAAGCATTTATGACAGACAATACAAACCAACTAGAGTCAATGTAATTCCTTAACCTTTATCTAAAAGGTACATTTCTTCTCAGCAAATGTAATATTCTGTTTTAAGGCAAGCATGGCCACACAAACCTTGTAAGATGCACAGAGAGGGGAAAAGAGGGGAAAGGAAGATGGCTTCCAGAGGTGCTGCCGCTGATTGAATTGTGTTTTTCTCTGATCAGTGTGTCTCTGGCAGAGTGTAGTGCTTAAACTGTTCAGACTGAAAACAGACTGAGAACACGAGAGAACAAAACGCCTCAGATGCCCTTATGGAAATCTGTTTAGCAGAAACGCAAAAAAAAAACGCAAAACAACAGATTGGTGTTGAAAAATTCATTTGAAAATAAATACATAAACATTTCAAGATGAGGGCAGAACATTAAATAGCTGGAGGGATGTTGGGATGTTAAAAGCCACACATTGAGAGTGGAGTGAATGCCAGGAGAAAAATATGAGGAAACGATCTAGAAAGAACAGGAAGAAAGTGAATGCCTCGCCTGTGCTATAATGTTGCCAAGCTAGTTTCCCTCTCAGCTTGTGGCTCTTGTGATTTCCTGACTCTGATTTTCTTCTCACATTTTAATGTTGACATACTCTTAACAGCACCTCTGCCATTTACAAAATTACTGTTTAACGTTTTTTTTTTTTTCCTTTGGCTGCTCAAGAGATACAAATTAAATTTTAATTTCCCTCCCATGCATTAGAGTGCTTGGATTGTGCTGCTGCTGACACAGATACAATACATTTAGATGTAAAATTCAAAGAGGTTATGGGATTACATGTATGTACAGCTACTTAATCTTTTAAAGTGCCCTTTGCCATGGTTTAAGCATAATCTTGACTGTTTCTAGCAGGAGAAGACTCTATGAAACCTAAATTTCTTAGCTGAAGATCCTCAGTCTCCTCCATTCATGTTGTGTGCTGATCACTTTATTTTCACCGTGGCTGCATGTGGAGGTGTAGGGATTTTTCTGTGGTTATGCCCTCCTACTTAAAAAAAAAAACAAAGAAAAAAACATCAAAATAATTTGTCAAATCTGTCAATTTCAGCAGTCGCCAAGCTGTGATATGAACAGCAAGACTCTAGGTCCTCAGGCTGATTTTTGTGTTTGTTTTTTGTTTTTTTAAAGATGAGTGCAGTACAGTCTGTGTGGGATGAGAATCTGCAGTTCATCATTTTGTGATCTTGCAAACAAACACAAACAGAGCAACCCAGCCATAACCAACAGTACAAAAAAAAGCTGTTAATTGTGCCTCCTCTATCCCTTAATCCTTCATTCCTCTCCCTCCACCTCCTCCTGTAGTTGAGAAACCCGTAGAAATGATCTATTTTTATCCTCCTTTGTCACTTTGTCTTTTAATCTTGTAGCGCTTTAGCCAGATCAGTGAAGTCTGAAAATAGACATTGTCTTGCACACTCGCTGTCTAATATGTGGGTGTGCATGTGTGTCCTCATGTGATGTTTACCTCAAGACAAACCCGCTTCCTGGTTTTCTGAAAATGTGGATTGGGAGTATCGGTCGAAAATTCACCTTTGCTTGTGGAGCTTGTGTTTATCTAACTATAAAAGCCTCTGCAGGGCTATCGTGTACACTTTATTCTACATTATAACAGATTTTCTTTCCTTTACTGTTGCTCTGTTATTAAAGCCAGACACACCAGTCTGACCTTTTTAATCAAAGTTGTGTTGTGGTCGAACAAGCAGTAGCTGATTTTCTGGCTTATTTCTCATTCACAGAGGACTACCTTCCTGGTCTGAACAGACGCGACAAGGTCAATGTCCTTGGAATTCTGAGATAATAATGATTTTAGCTTCTCCTTTCTGCAAGTGGCGTCTTTGGGTTTATGTGTGTGTGTTTGATATTAACTTGACTTGGAGGTAATGGGTTGCTCTAATAACCCTCTCCAACTCCTCATTTTGCCCCATATCACTGCTTTGTCACAGTGTGGCTGCTTTACTGGTGAAAGTGTACACATAGTCTGGATTCTCACACAATCTTTCTCCGCATCAGATGCACAGACAAACACTTTGACTGAAGAGACACAGACAAATGCACTCCTCCTCCTTAGTGTGGCTGACTCATAGCTCCTGTCCTCCAACCTGTCTGTCAGTGTCTGATACGTGATCTCGAGGAGTAGAGGGGGACTGTTTCAGTCTGATATTAAAAATATGATTGGTTCCTCTTCCCGAGAAAAGCCTGTACAGGAGTCCTTCGGGGTAGCAGACACGTAATCGAATGTTCCAGTTGTCGGTAGCTGTGTCCAGAATACCTCACCAAGCATCTACAAGGGCACAACACAGCACACCTGCCAGTACATGCAGTGGCATTGCAATAAATACCAGATTTGACAAGCTTTAGATCAACTGTTATTGCAGCGATGGGTAAGATAGAAATTATAATTTGATTTAAAAAATATAGATAAATACTGAGTCAGCTGTAACACCTGAGCACAATGTGTTGCAAATGAGAAACTGCAAAAACTGCGTCTAGAAAATGTTGAAGTCTAAATCTGCTATGGCATTTTTATGACCTGTTATGTTGTCTTGGCTAACAACTTGTTCTAGCATGCAATAATGACATGTCATGCAATAGTTCTTTCTCCTTCTTAATAGGATTTTTTTTGTGTGAAACAAAAGCATAAAAGCAAAAACCGAAACATGAGCATATATATATATATTATAATATAATAATTCCACCAGTTTTTCACGTTTATATATTTAAAAGGTTATAATTCATTCACAAGACACATTGGGCACATGACAGGCAGTGCTTGAGTTCATGTGATGTGACTGCAGGGGTACGTCTAAAAAAAAACAAAAAAAAAACTAACGTTTGGGCTGGATGCCATAATAATGCTGTTGTTGATTATGTTTCTGCACTCCATGTGTCCACATAGGTATCATTACAGGTAATTTCTTCCAGCACTGAGACTAAGATTGCTATAACTGCAGGGTATCTAAGATTAGATTTGCTGTGTTCAATTTTGTGCTGCGACGTTACAAGAATACAGAACATTATTTTCGGAAAAAATCATTTTGGTTTGCAAATTAAGTGCTTTGAATCAAATGAGTTTGTCTTGATTGAGTTTGTCCATGTGGGACATGTATTGTCTTTTGCTTTCTGGCACGTTATATTTGTGAAATTATATTCCCACCTGCCAGGCTTCCCTAACCACTTGTTTTATTATACAGAGAAAAATACAAGTTTGCTGCATCATAACTTCTAAAACTCAAGTTTGTGTTTGAGTTTTGAGAAATATCTGTCAGCTTTTCCTGCCAACTTTTCTCTTTTTGATATTCCCTCTACCCTGTCTTCCTCCGACTACAGCTGTCTTGCTTCTAGCTTAGTGTTGACTGTATTCTTTGGCTCCCGTAGGATTTGTCACTGTGAAGGGGATGACGAAAGTCCTCTGATCACACCATGCCACTGCACGGGGAGCCTGCGCTTCGTCCACCAGTCCTGTCTACAACAGTGGATCAAGAGCTCCGACACTCGCTGCTGTGAGCTCTGTAAATATGAGTTCATCATGGAGACCAAGCTCAAACCGCTGCGCAAGGTGAGACACAGTTTGTACTGTATACTTGTCCGAAGTGGAGCAAAAAGTCAATCCATGCACACGTTAATTACGGGGTAAATTCCGGCTGCAGCTCTGCCACCAAGTAGCTCCTTCATTATAAAGCTGAAAATGCCAAAAGCTGTCTCCAATCTGTCATGCAGATAACAACAAGCATGACACTGAGCTTTGAAGCATTTTTTTTATAAGCTGAACTTGTTGAGGGTTCTTATCCATTTCAAATGGTTCAGAGGAAGTACACTTCCATTAAAGGCTCTTATCAATCACTGTGGCCTGGAGATAGCAGGACACTCTAATTAAAATTCTTCCACCCTTCATTAGCTGCACAAAAGGCCTTGAACAAATGCTCTGCTGTTAATAGCTTCTGAATCCCACTGGTGAACACTGAAGTTGTTCGTGTGTGAACTGGCAAAGAAATTCAAGATGAGATGGGGATTTCTGTGCTGGTATGAAATGTTTATTAATGTTTGTTTCATTTCGTACTGCAACACTCGCTTCTCGCCTAAGTGACCCTGCAATCGTCCCATATCATCACTGAACATGCGAGCAATGCATTTGGATATTGGGAGCTTATTTACAAAAGTGATTTCACAGTGTTTTTCTGTTGCTGGGCTCATTTCCGGATGACATATTGTGAAAGTAGTGACAGATTAGGTACCCAGCATCTGTGTACTGGGTACTGCATGCTACTTTTCTTCTCTTATCTTACTCAACATGCCGAGAAGCGTGATGTAGCGATGGTTCTTGATCACAGTAGCTGAATGCGCTCCATCAGATATTTAGCTCACACTCTCAGCTGCTCCAACAGCCAGTTGATTTTAAGTGTGTATTTAAAAGCATGTCTTATTTGTGTGTGGATGCATTGTTGGTGCCTCCTCTAATGTCCTTTCCTCTGTCATCTCTCGTGCTTTCTGCGACAGTGGGAGAAGCTACAGATGACGGCGAGCGAGAGAAGGAAGATCATGTGTTCGGTCACCTTTCACGTCATTGCCATCACCTGCGTGGTGTGGTCGCTCTACGTTCTCATCGACAGAACAGCAGAGGAAATCAAACAAGGTCAGCACACGGTCAGATGCACAACAAACACCCACATTAACGTAACTTGTCTGTGTTTGGATGTCATCCATTCATCCACAGTCTTCAGCTGTCTTCGTGTAAGTAATGACAAATCTGCATAACTGTAGTGTTCTTTCAGAGGTGTGAGTATTGAGTGCAAATGGCGTGAAAAGCTCTTAGATTGAAATATATGTGGGTGTAATTCACTCACAGAAGCTTAGTGGGCATCAAAGTGTGTAGATTAGTGTGCTGAGATTCTTTAGAGATGAGCTTTTTGGATTATCACTTCATTTTGACTTCAGACTTTTTTTTTTTTTTGGTTCATTCTCAAATCAGATTTTGTGAGTGGTGTGAATTAAAATGGCAGAGTTGAAGGTCAGTTTATATTGCAGTCAAAGTCAAGAATAAGGGTTTATGTGATTAAATTTAGATAACTGTGTGTTATCAGCATGCACAGTATGCATGCCATTGAAAAGTGCAAGGTCCTGCAGTCATGTGGCAGGTAATGCCTATTTGATGCGCGCATGCATAAAAACTAAACGCAAAAGCCTAATGTCTAAACACACAGTGATCTTAATATCCTATTTCTGTGAAGCAATTTAAAGGAGTAGCTGGGAACTTTGGGTAGTGCACTTATTTGCTTTCTTTCTGAGAGAAGACTGATACAACTTTTATGTATTTATACTAGATATGAAGCTACAGCCTTCAGCCATTTGTCTTAAAAATAACATAAAGACTAGAAACCACAAGCTGGCTGTGTCCAAAGGTAACAGAACTGGCCTACCAGCACCAGAAAAGTTCACTAATTAACACATTTTAGTTTGTAAGAGTGTAAGAACAATGTGGTTTTATGAGGGGTGATACTGTATGTGTCAGACTATTTTTTTCACTTTCTAGGGTTGAAAGAGTCACGTTGATATTTGCTTTTCTCTGCTTCCCGATGAGGATGTCTCTTATGTCTCATAATACCCTTCAGAATTTTTTACAAATTATTTACAATATTATATACAGCATATGTGCCAAACTAGAGCCTGCTGCTTACAAAGATTGTAAAAGCCACAGGCAATAATCAAGCGCTGCTTACAAAGATTGTAAAAGCCACAGGCAATAATCAAGCACACTAGTGATCAATAGAGCCTTGTCTTTTAAAAATCTTAGTGACTAGGAAACACTTCCTGCAGCTCTCCTAGTGCCCGTGCTGCTCATTACATCCATCTTCACCAAAGTGGTCACCAGTTTGGTTACAGACAGATTGACGCTGCCTTTCTCAGAGTGGTGTGCTCTGGCAATCAAGGCTAAAAATGGAGACGGCTTCTTTAAGGATAAGCTGTTGTACCGTCCTCTGGCACTACGTCTGCTGCCACTCATTTCTCCCTGGCATACTTGGTGCTTCTTAGACAGTGTACAGATGGATGAGCAGGCTGTGCCTGTTTAGCCCAACCTGATGATTCAGGCCTGTTATAGTCCCTGAGAGCTGTCAGGTTCAATCACCATGGTGATGCCAAATAATTTCTCACTAGTCCTGTTTGTCCTCTGCCAAGTCACACACAACCATGGTTTCTGTTTCTCAGTTTGCTTGTAGAGATTACAGCCGAGTTGTCTCTATTACGTACACCCTGAAATGAATTTACTTTGGTTTGTGGAGCAGATTTAACGTTTATGATTGCATGATGAATTACATCCTAAAGTGTGTAGCTGTAATATGTGATTACTTTCTGCGTTTTGCCTTTTCTATCATTCTGTTTGTGTGTCTTTGGTAATACATGATACTTACACTTTCTTTACTCATGCAGCCGGAAGAATCCCAGGTAAACATTTCAACTTTGACCTTTTGACTTTGAAATTTTCCCCCGTTTTCCCCTCCGTCAGCTTGTCTGTCTGCTGTATCCAGTTCTTTTTCCAATTGCACTTTATACCCCTTTCCTTCCCTTTTCCTTCCGCTTTTATTTCAGTATAAAAATATAATACTTAAAGGCTCTTAAAGGCTGGTTATATTTACTCCGCCTCACTGAATATTCCCGGCTAATGAACGCAGACAGACACAGTGTTCCTCGACTCTGTGTCTGTCTGCTGTGATTAATTTTCTGTTTTACTTTGCGACTGAGAGTTTTGATTAAAACAAACCTCAGACATATTCTCCCACAACAGGCAACACATACATCTTATTAAGTTAGATGTAGAGCACCAGATATCACTCTCCTTCTATACTGATTATACTATGTTTGCTTTGTTTGAACTGGTATTCTTCCCATTAAAATGTCCCCTCAGTTGTGGACCTTTTCTTCTGTGTGTTTATATCTTGCACTACCTGAAATGTAATAGCCAACATGAAAAGACTGATGGGTTGAAGGTCAGCTGTGTATTTTTAAAGATGATTTCTTTTGTTTTGGTTTTCGAAGATCCCATTTCTCTTTTGTTGTTGTTGTTGTTGTTGTTGTGGATGATGCTGCAGCTTGTTCTTGCCAAAATTGCCATTTTTTTCTTAGCTTTGTGTTTCAGGGTTTTTGCAATTTGTAGAAATGCTACAACTCCTTCAGAGGCCCATAGAAATGTTTTTTCATGGTTGAGAAGATTTTCTACACATTTTTGTTACGCCTGCTGTCGTGTTTTAGTTTTTCATCTTTTTAATTCCATGTTTATAGCAGTCATTTGTTTCTTTTCATCATATATAATTATCTAGGGGCATTTAATTGGACAGCAATATTGAAGAGATAAAATAAGGGTTTACTGTGCAGACATGAATTTGGGGGTGTTGTGGTTCATGGTCAACACCTGGTCCCTGCTCTACCAGAGCGCCTCCATTTTTTGCTCTTCATGTTGCTACATGCAGATTTTAAACCTGCTTGGGTTAGATGAATACACAATGTAATTATTTAGTTGTAAGTGCAGTCTGGTCTGTGCTTGACTCGTGCACATGTTTCTTTTCTTTCTGTCCTCTGTCCTGCAGGGATCCTGGAATGGCCTTTCTGGACCAAACTGGTGGTGGTGGCCATCGGCTTCACGGGTGGACTGGTGTTCATGTATGTCCAGTGCAAAGTCTACATCCACCTATGGAGGAGACTTAAGGCTTATAACAGGGTCATATATGTCCAGAACCGGCCAGACACATGTAAAAAGTTGGCGCTGGAGAAGCCGCCTCTCATGGAGCCAAGTCTGGAGAACAAGGAAGCTCTGGCCCCCACCCAGTCGGACACAAACTCCTCCCAGTACACAGAGACAGAGGACTACAGTATGGAGGTGCTTCATGTCTGACCACTCAGTCCATGCCATTTGTTGTCCTACGCAGACTACACCCACAAACAGGCCCTTAGTTGTTGAAATGCTTGGTGACTAAGGAACAACCAGACACTCCCTTTCTTCTGATCCTAGACGGACTCACTGTCCTCCTCCGGTCATCTTATATTCCCAAAACTCCACCCACAGAAACAGACAGACAGACCACGACTATCTTCTTCTATCCACACTCCTCCTGTCTGACCTTATTCCCCCCTCCACTCTTAGTCCACACTTTCTTTTCCCAGGACTGGACTGTTTTTACTGACTTCTGTAAATGTCTGAAGAGGCCTGAAGCATACACCTCTCCACACACACTTGTATGTACACCTCTGGGAGAGCAGGACTGAGACAAATAGACTCACAAACGGCTCTGGAGGTCTTCACGTTTCTGACGCGTGGTTTGTTTACTTGTGGGTTTGTTAGATTTGTTCGTTTTTACCTCCTGTGAGTCTTGGGCTAACCTGCCGTGGATCAGTATGTAGCGCCACGCATTGGATCTCTGGAACATTCCAGCTACTGCCATCTCTGTTGCTGTGGTCTATCAGCTCCGAGCTGGTCTGGATCCGACCAGGCCTTGATCTCGACATGCATCGAAGCACTTTTGTTTTTTAGTTCCCACAACAAATTCCTACTTGTCCTTTTGCTCCTCTTTTTTCTTTGTTTTTTGGTTTCTGATTATATTGTACATTGGGGAGAGCACACACAAACAAACTTGGATGTTTTGTTTTTTTTCTATTTTATTTGACCTTGCATTTCCTCATATGCACATATTCGTATATATTAACCCTCCCATGGATGACAAAAAAAGGAACTGGGGTTAAAACATAGAATCATGCTGAAAGAAACGTGTGTGTTTTTATTAAGAAAAAAAAAAAGACTTGAACTCGTCAGGTTCATCGCTCTAATGCAGATAATGGAAAATCCAGCCACATGACTCGTCTACCCCAACGTGAACTTTCTGAAGGCTTTGAGAATGTAAACTTTTCACAAAAAAAATAAATACATTAAAAAAAGAATAAAATATCAAAAAAAGAAGAAAAACAACAAAAAAACAAACTTTTTTTTACTGGTCACAGGAAATTGCAAGATAATTTCCATGTCTTGAGATCATTGTGCGAGAGCCTGTGGGCATAAACCGCGTCGCTCATGTTTTTCTATCATGCGAATGACACAGTATTTGCAGTGTGATATTCCATGTGCAGTTTTTAATATGTTTATTTGTTTGCTTAGTCACGGGAAATGCCTTGAGAAATCCACAGCTGCCTATTTTCAGGCTCATCTCACTCCCATTGTGCAGGCGGTGCATTGATTGACCCCAAATAGAAACCAGGCAGACTGTAACTGTGTGTATTCAAATTTGACTGCTCAGAATAAGTCATAGGAAATTTTGCTCTGCACGTCAGTATCACACATTTATGGTTATAAGATACAATGTTACAGGAAAGTTTCAAACCAGCAGAAGCATTTTTTTTTTTTGTGGAAACCTCTTTTTTCTTTCGGCCAGGTTCCCATCACATGGTGGAGGATGTCTATTTTAGTATTTAATCACAAGACATCACAATCACAAGTGTTTTTCTCACAACTGGCCTTATGTCACACATAACATCTTTTTTTTTCCCTGAAGAAGAAGAAGCACAGCTTAGAAGAAGCTTAGATACCAGATAACAGATACTGTGCAGCATCATTCATTGATGAGTTGACCGGAGCGCCACCTGCTGGTGCGGAGCTGAAGGTGCGGTCTGAGGTGGGCAGCAGTTGATTTCTCAGAGCGATGTGTTTTGGGCTTACAGTCATTGTAAGTGGTTTTGTGTATGTGAGAGCACAGCGATGCTAGGCTCATGTTGAGCCTCACAGCCATTCCGGCAACACACACACATTTTTAAAAACTTGTCTTTGATACCAGTATACTGTCTGTGAATAACAATGGTCCAACAACATACCTGTTAATTACTGCTCAGCAGCAGCAATAAACTAGATCCATGCTTTGTTTTTTGCAACAGTGCATACTGTACTTGTGTATATGCCCCACGGTGACTTGAGATCTGGAGTCTAATATAATTTTAATACATAATTTGAGCCGCGGGAGTCGTTGTATGTCAACTTGGATTAAGACGTAACAAGAAGCTTCGATACCCAAGAGGCTCAGTGCAATTAGACAGATAAAAAGTGCAATTACCCTTTTGTTGTTATTCTATTCTATAGTTATGTAATGGTGTTTAATGTCCTGGGTTGTCCTCTGGGTATAAAATGATTATTTCTTCATTTTGTGTTGTATTTATTTTAAAAAAGAAAACAGAGTACAATTTGTTCATTTAAAAACCCCTTTCATTAGTAATTTTATGCAACTTACACGTTTTTTCCCAGGCATAAATACCAGAAAAGACTTTCCCTCTTTGTTTTGCACTTTGTTATTTAGATAGTAGACTTGTAAAAAGCTTGTTTGACATTAATGTGAATATCTGCTCTTCCTTCTCACTTTTTAAATTGCTTCATGATTTTCTTTTGCAGAATATAGACATTTACGGAGGTGCATTGCATTCACTAGATAAGAAAAAAAAAAATAGACACCTTATCTCATGATTCCGATATCCTGATCTCGTTTATTACGAGAAAAGATCTCGTAATTATGAAAGAAATTTTCCAGTGAATGCAATGCGCTTTCGTAGACATTTAACCGCAGCATCAAATTGAAACATTTCTTAGTTTTCAGATTAAAAGATTAAAGATGGACTGTAGATTTTTTTTTTTTACTTTATGTTCTACTCATAGGAGCTGGCTCCTTTCATGAAGTCTGAGAGGTTTTGATGTAGTCCAGAAGAAGATTGAGGCCACTTTAGGACAATTTCAGGCAGTCATGTTCTTCTCTGAGAGCAGATTTTTACTTTTCTTACATTTCATTTTCTTTCACTTCCTTTGTGTCTCCATGACCACAAACTGATTTCTTCATTGTATAATCCTTTTGAGCAGGACATTGACTGAGAGGGAAAGGGCCTCACTGTCCCAGTATTTTAGGTTTAAGTCCGAACTTTCTTGTCTGTCTTTACCCTGTCACTACAACTTTTATCATGTCTGGGAATAGTGTAACTTGCATAAAGCTACATTTGTTTACTACTGACTGGACTTGAACATATATGACTGTTCCCTGTCTTATGATATCATTCCACAAGTTTGTCTGTGAATTTACTTTGAAATAGTAACTGTAAAGAATTTGGTAAAAGGTACTTATGTTTTTAAAAGAAATATTGATGTGTTTTCAGTTTAATTTCCCATTATTGAACAAAGTATGTAGAATTAAAAAGAACAACCAAATAAAAATTAAGTTACTTTTAAGGCTTTGTGTCTTTTTTTTATCTTTTTCAGTGAATACTCATGCACTCTGGATTGAAATGTTATGGTAAGTGGTGACGACAGACACTAGTACAAAATACTTAAAGGTTAATGTTGCATGGTGTTGGGTATTATGAGGAATGACACACTGCATCTATAAATGAAACATTTTAATTGGCAACTACAGTACATGCATTAGCATTATAACCAACCCATATAGTAGTATCAAAATCACACACTTGCATGACAAAGAGTTCTTTTTAACAGTGAATTTAGGCAGCTTGGTAACTTCATCAGAACTTCAATGCAAAATGTTAAGTAAGGACTTGATATCCCCCCAAAGAATGAGGTGTTATTCCTCAAACAGCCACACTGTTTGGGATTTTGTCAGGGGACATGTTGTAGTAAGGCAGCCTCTTTCCCTCGTTCCTCCTCTTGATGGAGCTGGTTATCTCTGCCAGCTGCTTCCTGAACTTCTCCATGGCCTCCTTCACTGGCTTCTCTATGAAGTGCTCATCAGGATACATGCCCAGGTACAGCTGCGGGGAGAAAGAGGAGACACGTCACTTTGTCTGGAGGTGCACTGCATGTTGAAGCAGAAGGAAACGTGTCTGTGTGTGTGCGTATGTATGCAAGTGATTGTCTGTGTGTATGTCTGTTTGCACCTCGTTCTCCTGGTACTGGCTGAGGGCCCAGACAGCCCCAAGGTGCCAGCTGGAGCGTCCGCGATCAGGGAGGCTCTCGATGATCAAGTTCACATCTGCCAAGCCCTTCTCTTTAGGTGGGGCCTTTCGCATGGTGGATGGAGCATTGGGGATCCAGGAACACCAGTCATACTACACAATGTAAAAGTTAAAAAGCTACTGTACTTATACCATGATGTATCAGTGTTAACTAATCTAATGATGTCATATAATAATATTATATCAGCTATACAGAGAACTGCAGAACCAGTATTGTTACATTTTGCCAATAAACTTAAGTAGGAATGAATGTTTGAATGAAGGAGTTTGACTTCTTGTGGAGTATTTTTGCACTGGTGTTCTGTTTAGTCGTGCATATGAGTACTTCCTCCACTAGTATGTACATGGGGGCACACACACAAACCATCTGTTGAAAAATATGGACAGGCAGGTTCCTGATAATCTATCACTCACCTGTCCGAAGTTGACCGCTGCATGCTGGGCTGAAGCAGTGAACACAACGACGGTCAGATACTCTATCAGCTCTGTACGTGTTTTCAGGGACTTGGGAAACTCTGCACAAAGTGAGTGTACAAAAAGCCACAAAGATCTTTGCACAATGCACTCAGGAGATGGAGAAATGCAGGACAGGACATTACAAGACTATAACAACACTGGTGATCAGTTTGTGAAACCATCAGACCCGTATAGCTTCTCTCTTCACCTTCAAACCATTTGTCTGTAATAGAACATGTTTGAATTTGTAATCTACTCTGTTCCCTGTTGTACCCATGTTTTCCAGGAAATCCAAAAGTAGTGAAATATTGAAGGAGAGTGAGCTGCTTCTCTCCTTGAAAAAAAATAAACTATGTATTGGTTAGAAAAACGACACAATAGGACATCTATATTGTGTACCCACCGCAGTGATCGAAGTCCTGCATACCGAAGCTGCACACATCTTTAATAAAGGCTTGGATCTCTTCATCTCCCTGCACCGCTTCATCGCTTTTGTAGTAAATATTCACCACATCAGACACAAAACTGCCAGAAGGAAAACAGAACAGCAGTCACACAGAGGAAAAATATTGCAACTTCTCTCACTTTGAAATTGTGTCACTTGTGTCACCAGGCCTTGATTTTTTGTTTTGTCTCCTCCCTCAAACACACAATTATTCATTAGTGCTGTTTATAAAACCTTTAAAAAAAAAGGGATCTAACCCCATGGTGGCCTCCCACACTAGGTAGCCGTCATCTCTGTAGAAGTAGGTGGGCAGGTCCTCCTTCTTGTCCACACCACGAGCCTTGATGGCATCCGGGAAGCACAAAGACCTGAAGGTCAGAGTCTTCACGGCCCTCTGGACCAACTGGACATGACCACCTCCACCTGTTGCGTTTGCCTTGATGAGGATGGAGAAGATACAGCATCATCATGTGTCATTCATTATTCCTGCAGCAGATCATGCTTTTGTTCTCCTACACCAAGTATGGAAGAAGTTTAATGCTTTTTTTGGGAACATTATTTCCTCGTAAACTTTTTTTAAAAATCTTTTTTTATCTCTTTTTCTGTCTCATTTAATTTTAACAGTCAACCGCTTTTCTTTCTCACTCCTCCTCGGTCTTCCTCTTCTGCACAACTTACTTTGTCAAAGATGCCACACTCACAGATGAGCTGCTCTCTAGCCTTGGTGTTGATAGCGATGGTAAAGCGAATGTGTGGGATAAGTAGCTGGGAGAAAGAACATCAATACATAAATCAATTAACCAATCAATCAGTCAAATAATCAATCAACGAATGAGTAAGAGTTTTACCTTATACACGGGGTGAACAGCAGGGAGCTGCCTGTACATGGCAACAGCAAACACCTCTGTCATCAGATGTGTCTTGAGCAGGTGTGTGATCGTCTGGTGGTGCTGAAAGTCAGCCGAGCGGACCCAGATCTTAGCTAACAGCCAGTCATACTGACCATCGGTGGGCAGGAAGATCGGGTTGTCTTCACCTGGAGTCTGGCCAAGCTGGTAAAAAAAGGAGGATGAAGAAAAAGCAGGAAAGGGGAGAATCATTCATACTGAAATGTCACCAAGAAAAAGGAGATTTTTCCCTCATGGTGTACCACACACTCGCTGTTCCTCAACATCACTGTACCTGTATGGCTATGGGCATGATTTTGTTCTTTGCAGTCTTGTAGAGCAGACAGATTGGAGCTTCCACATACTGCAGTGTGCACGGGTCTGTGCTGTTAGGAGTGATGCCATCTAACACCTCGTAGTCTACTATGTAGATGTTACCTGCCTGGGGCCAGAACATGCATGTACATCAGTGGGAGAATTAAAGAGACACAAAACTTTGTTTTAATGAAGTTGAATAGATTCACAAAAACAGACATAATGATGTCTACCTGGATTTCTTGCTCGAGAGTCAGATCTCTCTCCAGGCTGACAGAGACCATCTCATGAGTGACAGGAAACTTGTCAGGAAGTTTGGTGCACTTTCGGATTACTACTGGGTTGCAACCATTCAGAAACTGATATCCAAACATGAAGTCTTCCTTCCAGTGTTGCATCACATACTCTGTATGGCATAGCATGATATAACATGACGTAACATGGCATGACATGACATAACATGACATAATACAGTGTAACGTAATGCGACATGATGTAACATGACGTAACATGACATGACATGACATTACATACAGTAAGTGAGGCTGACCTGAGATTGTGTTTTTAATTCTGACAAAGATTTTCTCAAAGTCACTGAAGTCATTCCAGGAGGACTGGAACATGTGCATGAACTGGTTCACGAACAGGTTCTCTATTCTGGGAATTAATGGTTATCATCATTATCATCCTCATCATTCTTATACTTACACTTATTCACATCAAAAAGATTAAAGTATCTGAAATTAGATGCATTTTCATGTAATGTGTTGTAATATGAAAATTAGGCACGATGCTGTAAATGTAGTTGTGATTTTTGCAGCACAGCAAAGCAGCCTGAAGTGCAAATGTATTTCAACAATTTCTGCCCACAAAGATGCCGAAAATTCAGTGACTATCAGAGGCTCACTGTGAAAAACTATATGACTCATTTCCCTTCTCAACCACTCAATTTCATAGACCATATATTATCCTGCATCACTTTCAAAGGCGTGACATTTTCTGCCATTCTTAGCTTTGTTCAGAACTACTGCAGGATCCCAACATGATGTTTTTTTGTTTGTGTGTCTATGTGGAATCTCACGCGCCTGAATAAAAGCCCCAATGCAAATGACCCTGATAATAAACACACAATGACGCCTCTGTTTTTTCCATGTATCCCTAGGTACAGAAAATAGAAGCTGTTATCATATCAGCATGAAAGCTTTGCTTTGAAAAACACCTTAGAGGTTAAAGATCCACTGTCCTCACACGTAATGTAAAACTGATTATTGATTACTACAGCAGGGAGTACGTACGCCTTACTGTAGTTCAGTACAAAGTCCACTCCCTTCTCACTGTCAAACTGGATGTCCCGTGGCAATTCGCTGTGCCTGTTGGCATCAATGCTCATAGGAAAGCCTGGCTGCCACTCCTTCCATCTATAAACAACAGTAGAGTTATTAGTGAGCATCCTCAGCCTCCAGGAACTTAAATAAAAAAAACTGCATGTGTAGGCTGAACTTTCCTGTAGGTTTTTCTCCTCGTGTCCAGCTCTTTTTGCCTGTGCTGCTTGACCTGGCTGGTCTTGTCATCCTGAGGCAGGTGTGCTACAATAGACACAGGACAAAGTGAGGGATGGAGCAGAGTTTTTCTTTTTTTTTTAAAGCTTGTGTTTCTGCACTGCAGACTCTGACTGATGACTCTACCTTTTCCTTCCCGCAGCACCACTTCCTTGTCATCCACCAGCCAGCGGAAGCAGGGAAACTCCACATAGTCACCAGATGGGGTCTTGACTGTGATGTACCTGCAGTACCAGTCATCATGCACCCAGTATTTCTTCTTCTCAATCTTCACCAACACAATGTCACCCAGCTCCTCCGCGACCTTCACATTATAGGAGTCCACCTGCAATTTAGTGAGCGGCTAAATAAATATCCAGTATGTGCTGGAAAAACAGTGTCATTTACTGAGTCAGGTGGTTATTATTAGTTTTGTCTCATCACAAGCATGATCCTCAAAGAGCCTCTGAATGACCTGGCATCAGTCTATCTCTCAGACAGGCTAAGATATTAGATATATACCTAGTAGGTCCCTCAGATCCTCTGCAGGTGGACTCCTAGTTGTAGAACCTCAACATAAACACACAGGGCAACAGGTAGCCCCTAAAATTGTAATAAAATATTTGTATCTTTTCCTTATGAAATTATTGTGACAATGTGATTTATTCTTGATAGATAAAGTGTATCTTCACAAAACTTTATTGATCAATCTCTTTCTGACAAATCACAGTGAAAATGAAACCACAATTAACCTGACATGAGCTAACCTAACATGAGGAAAAAATTCAAAACAAGTTGGACAAGGTTGTAGAATACCGACATACAGTCTTTTTTCAGTCTTAAACTCAAATCTTAATCGTTAGACTCATACAAAACAAAACAAAAATTCCACACCTCATCCTGCATATTACTTTTTTTTGGACATGCCTTTCCATAGTTTTGATCTCAGCTTTTCAGATTTATATCTTTTTTCTTTCTTGTGAGACACAACGTGAAGTATGCTATAGAAATTAGTTTTTCTAACTTTTCTTATATCTATATATGACAGTGTGTCACTTAACTTGATCAGTGGAGAATAAACAAGCGGCTGCAATTTAATTAGGAAAGACTAAATTAAACCGAATGTAACTCAATAGCTGTATAATAGAAAAGATAACAAACCTGCTATCTGAACTTCATCATCATTTATCTTATTTTAGAGATCCTAAATGAAAAATGGCTGCTAATATTTCCATAGTTTTCTCCTTTTCTTTTATCTTTTATCTCAATAATAGTTACTGATGCTCATCATTCATCATTAAAAAAAAAAATGCATGTAAATGACACACAGTTGTCCTCACAGCTCTACAGCAGTGTAACATCACTTACCGCCCCCCTCTCAAAGTCATTATACAGAGGTTTGTCCAGCAGTGTTCTCTCACTGCATCGCTCCGTGCCCACCAGTGTAATGTAGATATAGTCATCCGTCCCTGCAAACCACTGGCTCCCCGTGGAAACAGTCACTGTGTAAGATGGCATGGTGGTCACACAAGATGAAAATGACTCCAAAAACCCTCTAAAGATAAAGAAATCTGCAGAAAAAGTAAATGTAAATCTTGCTCAGTTTCCTGCAACCAATTTCCTCATTTCCCCTGTACAACACCTAAAAAGTATGAAACCTGACAGGACAGGGAGTTGCAAGACACAGACAAGCTCTTCCCCCTCAGTAATATGAGTAATCTCCACCCTCATACTCTAAACGAGGTCACAATATAATACCACTGTCCGTCTATATGTGTTATCAGTGGTGATTTGTGGAATACGATCTCAGGAGTCGATCTCAAACAAATTTTCTTTGTCTGAAAACACCACTGTCATGTGAACTTATAAACAATGATTAAAATGGATTATTGCATTGCAGACAAAAACAGAATGACAGAGTTTTGATTTGGTTAGTCTTACTGTATTTAACCGATGATATGAGAATGAAACATATCAAGGAACATGCGAGCAAACGTCTTTTACACATCACATTTACCAGTCAAATCAGTATGTGACATCGAACAACAACGGGCAGTGTATTCCAGTTTGCAAATGCAAATGCGTCTGTGGTTTTCCAGATGAAACTGTGACACCAATATTAACTGGGGTTCGTACGTGAGAAACTCAAAGTGGGCAATGGAAGGTGACATAATTCAGATACATAGAACATGTACAAACAGAGAAAATAAAACTGACAAACATAAAACATAACATAACATAACATAACATAACATTTTTAAAAAAGACAGTCACTCTCAAATGCACCTTCAGTCAGTCAGTCACTAAACACAGCCTGATGAAGTAGCAAAGCATACGACTACATACATTTGCATGTGTTCCTTGTACATAATTATCTGCTCTAGTGAGCAGCATGAATGGCATTTTTCCAAACCTTCCCAAAAAAAACAGCAATAAACAGTGAAAGATCATGTATTAACTAAACACAGGCAACAAGAGAGCAGCAAATGAAAGCTTTTATACACAGCAGCACTGCAGATGGATGAATGGCGCCATAAAGAGCTGAAAATGACATTTTGTTTCCCAAATGGTAGCTGCCACTTATCACCAGTGAGTGTGTGATTATACTCTTAAGTCCAGGCAGGTAGGCACAGTTTGATACATTTAATTTATTGTTACATACACATTACAGTCAAGAGTTACACTGAAGACTCTTATTTTCTTGCACTTTGGAGAATTATATGTTCAGAGATTTTTGTTCAACAACACTTGCACACACACAAGGCATCCACTTGTGTGGAGCGATTTCTAATTATTAGATGAACGAAACGAAATGTGATCTTGATATCTTTTCATGTATACGTTGGGATCATACGTTTTTAGCTCTGACAAAGTGTTCTTGTACTGGCTGATGGGTGGCAACTGAGGAGCTGCTAAAAGATGACGCCCCACCTCTTCCACAGTAAAAAGCTTTCAAAGTGTTCAGTAGTCTGTCTGAATTCTCGTTATATGTGTTTCAATATTTAAAGGCAGTAGTTCTGAATCTGGGGGTCTGGACCACAATGGGTCACCTGATGAAACTCAGCAGTCACAATGTGATTAAAGACAAACTTAACACCTGCTTCAAAAATTAAATAAATACATTTGAACTCTGATTCATACTACTACCTCCTCACAGTTTCCTCTGACTTCTGCTTTTTGCTGTGAAACATTAGGTAATTTGAACTCTTCCAACCTTAAAATGAGACAAGTTTAGATGGTAAAAAAAATAAGTTGGACGTAGTGGGGTCACAAGCCAAAAGGATTGGAAACTGTTCTAAGGCATCTGCATCCACCCCCCAGCATTCATATACAACGATCTAAAAGCTGCGGCATGAACTGAAGCACGTGGGAAAACACATTAATCCCCCTTAAGTAAGACATCAAATGCAGAGAAAGGCAACAGGCTGAAAAAATGACAATGTGTGTACAACAAACTGATGACATTCATGCAAACACAGTGGCAGTGACTTTGACTCAGTAATTAATGTTACCTTCCTGGGTCAATAATTACCAGCAACCACAGAGTAGTTCCAGTGTGTTTTCAAAAAACACTACATAAACTGAATTGTGCTCACTATCTAACACTTCAACAACTTGTTTAAGTTAAGTAAAACATAAGAAAATATTAAGATCCTAATTTGACTTGACTCTGATAAGAGATGTATGAAATCTGTATGAATGTTGTATGTCTGGTGGTAAACAAAACAGTCTACTGCATATTCAATGCTGCCACCCAGTGGCAACAGGTTGCTAAATCAATAAATACAAAGAAAAAGCTACAGTGACAAAGTGCAAATTTCTCCTGAGTCCCTTCAGACATCTCAGACCTACAACCCCAGTTCCAACGAAGTTGGGACGTTGTGTAAAACGTAATAAAAAAAAAACAGAATACAATGATTTGCAAATCATTTTGAAACTGATGGCAGCAACACATCTCAAAAAAGTTGGGACAGGGGCAACAAAAGGCTGGAAAAGTTTACGGCACAACTCAAAAACAACTGGCGGAGCATTTGAAAGTTAATTAGGTTAATTGGAAACAGGTCAGTATAAAAGAAGCATTTCAGAGAGGTAGAGCCTCTCAGATGTAAAGATGGGCAGAGGTTCATCAATCTGCGACAAACTACGTCTAAAAATGGTGTAACAAAGGACAAGGTCAATGGTGAAAACTGGATGCTCATGATCTTCGGGCCCTCAGACGACACTGGATTAGAAACAGGCATGATTCTCGACTGGAAATCAGTGCATGGTTTCAGGAACACTTCCAGAAATCACTGTCTATAAACACAGTTCGTTGTGCAATCCACAAATGCAAGTTAAAGCTGCATCATGCAAAGAGGAAGTCATATGTGAACACTATCCAGAAATGCTGCCGTCTTCTCTGGGCCAAAGCTCATTTAGAATGGTCTGAGGAAAAAAAAATCAATCAAATATTTAAATTATTTTTGTAAACCATGGGCACTTTTCCCTGTCCACTAAAAAGGAGAAGGACCATCCAGCTTGTTATCAGCGGACAGTTCAAAAGCCTGCATCTCTGATGGTATGGGGTTGTATTAGTGCCTATGTCGTCAGCAGCTTACACATCTGGAAAGGTACCATCAATGCTGAAAAGTACACAGAGTTTTTAGAGCAACATATGCTCGCATCCAGACAATGTATCTCTCAGGGGAGGCCTCGCATATTTCAGCAAGACAATGCTAAACCACATACTGGATCCTTCACAACATCATAGCTTTGCAGGAAAAGAGTACGGGTGCTGAACAGTCCAGACCTTTCACCAATAGAAAACATTTGGTGCATCATAAAACAAAAAATCCAGCAACGAAGGCCCAGGACTGTTGAGAAGTTAGAATCCTGCATTAGACAAGAAAGGGACAACATTCTTCTCCCAAAACTCGAAGTGAACTTCACAGACATATACAGACAGTCGTTAAAAGACGAGGGGGTGCTGCACAATGGTGAACATCGCTCTGTCCCAACTTTTTTGAGATGTGTTGCTGCCATCAATTTGAAAATGAGCTAATATTTTCCATGATAAAATGTTTCATTTTTCATTTTCTATTGGGAATAAAATATGGGTTTGTGAGATTCGCAAATCGTTGCATTCTGTTTTTATTTACATTTTACACAACGTCCCAACTTCATTGGAATTGGGGTTGTACATCCATATTGTATCAAAATGCAGACATCCTAAAAACACAAAATCAAAATATTCAATAGCATCAAATCTACAGATCAAACACATGAATGCACATTAAGCTGATTATATATTACTGAAAATATAGTTATGTATATTATATTCCATTTCTGCCAATAGATTACCCAAAAATTTCCACTCTGGACCTTTAACCAACATAAATAAAACAACTGAAAATACACACTGAAAGTGTGTCACCTGCATCTTTAAGAAAAAAAAAAAAAACAAGTTAACGGTTTAATTTTGATTTTAGATTCATGTAAAGGACTAACTAAATGAGAAACTAGTCGCACTGTACATTTAAAGATACGCCGAGCCCTGAAAAAACAAAACATCAAAGTGATCTGATTATTTGAAATTAAATTCTAGCCAGTCAAACCTTTTATCACCAAGTCTGTAAGAAGAAAAAGACACAAAACGATGAAGCAAATGTGCAGCTGCAGAAAAGAGCGCAGTTTTGAGGGATGACATCAATGAGGTGCACTGGCACAATTTAACGTGATTCGATACAACAGCTCTACAGTGAATTTTACTCTTATGAAGCTTAACAAAAACTGGAAAATTATAAACTTCGTAAAAGTAGAATTCATGTATTTGATTACATTAGACTGTACAGGTGTACCTCATGAAGTGGACGGTGAGTGTGCTATATCACTGAGTTGCCTCCTCTGTAAAGAAACTAATTTGAAGCTAACTGACTGTAAATTAAAGCTGTTTCCGATTGAAAATCATTAAAACAGGCCATGAAATAGACACAAAAAGACATGTGAGAATGTGGACATCTGTGTTTTCTGTGTAAACGAGGGGGTTTCTACACAATTACTGGGTTGTGGTTGTGTTAACCAGCAATGTTGTTAAAGAACATATCATTGCCCCAAGCCATCCAACTGACTAGACCAAATGTAATGCTGCCTTGGTGTAACCATGGAGACATTGACAAAGGAGTTGCACATATTCAAGCCACATGTCGTGAGTAAATCCTCTCGTTTGAGGTGGCGAGTCCAAAAAAAAAAGGAAGTAAGAGAGAGAGAAACAGACGTGGTGTGCCTCACTGACTGTCTGATATCCAGTTTCCCTTTTCAGCATTAACCGACGTCCCCGGTGCCTTCAGTGAATTCAGGAAAAAGGCAATTCCCAGTGAGATCACTCTACGAAGGAAGCATCGAGGACGATCTGCTTGATGACTCGGAGCGCACAAGCACGGGTACAGACTTGGGCGGTATAAAAACAGCGACTAGTTCAGGTGGAGGACCTGCTTCATGAACTCGTAGGTGGTAAAGGCCACGGCCTGGGAGGGGACACAGCGGATGTAGTTGAGAGAAAGGCCTCGGTACAATCCCTTCTTGATGCCGTACTTGTTGTATACATACGTCAGGGTCTTGCTCAGTGATCTGTTTGGGTGCAAGACAAGAAATTATACACTTTTTAGAACAACAGAAAAAAAAATAGTTCAACATTTTTTTAATCAGCTCAGCAGAGATTTCTATCAACTATGTTGAGCTTGGAAAGAAGTATTAAATCATGCAGTTTTTTTTTTTACTGTGATCCGAACCTTGTGAATGCATTCTTAAATATCAAGGGAATGCAGATAACACATGAACAATGAGCAGTATCTGAACTGGCATGTGAACTTGTAAAGGTATGAATGGTATGTTGCTGTAGTTTTACAGTTCAGTTTCTATTGCACTCCTTAAAGTTTTTGGGCTTTAACATTTTATCCAATATAAACAGCCCCACCAACCTCTGGAATTTTCTCTCCGGTTTTAAGCAACCACTTTATCAAAATTACAAACCCAAATGTGGATTCAAATATTTTAAGAGCAAACTCCTCACTTAATGTCCAAACCACTTGTATTCCAACTTGCAGACCTTCCTTGTGCTTTTTTTAGGGATACAGGGACCTAACATTATTTGATAAGGAACAATATTATGGAGAGTGCAGAACAACTTGCCTGAGGTTTTAAACAACTCCAGTCAGTTAAAGATGCACTAACAACTTCTTCATATTTAGATCAGGTGTGAGTACCAATTAGCTCTGTCGCTAGGGCACTTAACCTATCACTTATGAAATTATGAAGTTAATGAGCACTGTGTTTTGTGAGCTGTTTTTGTCTCTATTATTACCCACGTGATCACAGTACACAATCATTTTTCCTTCATTTATCTCATAAGATTTCACTGCAAAACTTCAAGATCAAACCAGACGACATGAAAACAAAAAAAACATACTGGAGCGACTGTTTGTTTCTTTCTTTGTTCACAACACATCACAACCATATTTTTAGTGATACTAGACAATCCAATGGCAAAATATTAGTCTCATCTTTAAGTACACTGCACATGCTCACAGGTGTAGTACTGCAGTACATCACGTCCTAACAGAATATGAAGAGTAGGAACATTTGTGATACTTACGTGCATTTCTCAGAGTCAGGAAGCACAGCTCCTAACTGCATTCTTCTCCTCGCCACATCCAAGGGGTACCTAGTGAGAACAAACACAATGTGACACATCAACCAACAATAAATCTGTGAAATCAATAACATACTCCAGCCAGGCGCGTTGTCAGCTCATCATTTATGTGAATCTCTAGCTTGAGGCTTGTTGGCTTCTTCCCCGAAAGCACTTACGAGATTGTCTGAGCAATGGCTCCAGCAACTCCTCCGCAGAGCAGGTTAACTTGGGGTTTCAGGATGAGGACGTCAGGGTTATCTGAGGAGGGGCGTCCCACCGTCTCTGGGAAGTGCTTCAAGCCGAGGCTCTTCAGCGTGCCAAAGGTGAAGAATGAGAAACCTGCAGGATGAAAGAGGGTGGGGGACAAAGAGTCACGCATACATATGTGAAGGAGAACATCTTGTGTTGTTCTGCACAATCAATCAATCTATGCAAAATAATCACAACAGTCACCTGCATAAGGAGCCATCCCAATCAGTGTTGGAGTAAGTCCTCTGTAGAAGCCCGAGACACCCCCCTCCTTTACAAAAAAGAAAAACAGGTCTGATTGAATAAGGTAGACACACCATAGATTTGATTTTTAGATGTTTTAATGACTACAAAGTTTGTAAAAACTGTATTGCGTGTCTGAAAAGTTGAACCTTACCTTAAGGTAGATGGTGTGGAAGGCATTTGCAATTCCAGTGTAGCGATGCTCTCCTGTCACCTGGAAGGCCAGTCGGGCTCTGATCACATCCAGAGGGTAGGTGCATATCACTGCAGTCATCCCTGAAAACACACAATATGTTTTCTTTTAACACTAACAAACACACAATAAAAAAGGCATGACACTTTACTTGTATCATGGGTGAAAGTCGTCTATGAATGTAAACATCGTTTGTGACTCAAGAGGAAAAAAAAAAAAAAAGCGATGAGCACTTTGCTAATAATCAATACATTTACATGAGATAAGTTAGAGGCAGGGTTTTTTAATGCCAGTACAGTACACGATATCCAACTGGTACTGACTTATCAGTGAGAAAGATAACTTACCTGCCATAGATCCTGCCATGAGGCGGTGGATGTGTCCAGAAATCCCAATCTGTTTACTTAACAGCTGTAAAGTGAATATGACCAGCAGCAGCAGAAGCAGGAAGGAAACAAATGATAGTTTCAATAATAAAACAATGTACAAAACTTCCACAGTGATCAACTGTAGTAGAATGGCTCAGAAGCAATAAACATACATCGTGAGTTTTACTAAACCCCAGTGTTACTCTGTAATACTGTACCTTTTTATAACTGTCAAAGGCCATAAACTGGATGGCTCCATAAGGAAATATCCTGACCATCATTGCCCCATTACCCTTGTACAAGCCAAGGAAGCCTTCTTTCTTTGGGACAGCTTTGAGAGTGGCAAACACGCCTGCGAAGAGAAAGCAGAAGTTTCACTTATGTGGCCCAAACAGCAACAAACACCGATTCACTGTCCGTGTTTGTCTGCTGATGTTTTACCGAGATGTTTGTAATGAGGGTTCTGGGCTTGAAGAAGAATCTTGACTCTGTCCAGAGGAGCAATGGTGGTTTTGGCACAGCATCCTGCTACACCTGAACAAAAAGGAAATAGGAAATGGCATCAACACATTTATTAATAAATATGCAACTTTTCATGCAGCAGACAGTTCTTTTTATTATTTATCCTGAGTGAATCTGGCAATGAAACATCGTCATCATTTCCAGAGTATTCTGATTTTTCAGTACAACATGATGAGTTTCAGTGATTTATGAATTCTGCTCTTCTGTCATTTGAATTTGTGTATGCTGCACTTTGGTCCTTGTTTGACTGAATTCATGGTGTCTTGTAAACTCATGCAGCCAATAAGAGTGCCAACCTAGAAAAAGACAAAGATCAGCCACTGTTCAAATTCTACTTTAAGTACATCGTAGGCCTGAAACTGAGGGAACAAACTGCTGAGTCAGATCCTACCTCCAGCTACAAAGGAGCGAAGCCAGTAGTAGTCCCTCTTGGCAGGGGTGCTGCTTATGGCAGGAGGTGTGGAGACCGCAGCCTCCGATGTCATCCTTCCTGCTCAGGAATCTGCCACATTCATGACTGTGCGATACAGGAATAATAGTGTAAATGCACATGTGATTAAAAACATGCAGCTACTGGTTTAAGGCAACGTCATCATCCTGGCAAATATCTCTAGGAACAAACCAGACAGTTTGTTTACACTCTTTTGGATGATGCCGTCATATGACAACAATTAATTTATCTTAATTTTACTAAAAGGCAGTAATATATTTTTCTAAACTGTAAATTAGTTTTACAGTCTAGTTGTGGAAAAAAGGTCTTTTACGTTGACAAATACACATCACATGACCAGGAAGTCCATTTAGCATGAGCAGGTGGCACTGAGAAGATCATGATCTGAGGTCTCCTGCAGTTGCCTGCTTGATCAGTATGAATGATGCATGCATGCATGTATTATAATGTATTATTACTGGTTTATAGTTGAGGAGTTAAATTGTGTCTGAATAAAAGTCTGTAATGTGAATTTGTTTTGGAAACATGTTGATGCTGACTAAATGAAATGATTATAAATGATGATGATTATTACAGGTGCATGTAACTCTTAATTTGTAAAAGAAAATACTGAGTTTATGGCACTTTCCACGCTTGCGCATTGGATATTTTAAAACACATGAAAGTCTTGATGTATGCAACTTAAGTCTGGTTGATAAGTCATGACTTGTAGCTAGGTAGCTAGGTAGATTTAGAGATAACAACACACCACACCCATGTGCATGCTAAAAAGATTACTTACAGGATTTCAACAGAGTGAGCAAAGTGTTGAAATATGTTCAACTAATCTGCTTCTCCTTCGCTCTTGCCGTCCCGTTTCCTCGATGTAATCCTCAAAACGTGGCGTTAACATGGACACCGGCTTGGCAGCTGCTGTGCTTGACAAAAACAGGCAAAGATTGTCTTAATGAATGAAACTGAGACACTTAGGATGAACCATCACACGTCGTCGTGCCCTTCGCCCGGAGATGACTGACAGGGACTGGCCGAAAACAGTCGCGCGTTGATGGCGCACATTGACGTCAGCCGAGGGGAGGCGGTGCTCCACAATGTCACACACTAACGTCACGTTTATGACCGCTGAGCTTCATTTATATCATTTTATATTAACAACATATAGATCACTACATCGTTTTTAGTTCAAACGTGATAATGTAATTATTATAATGTGAAAAGTTTCATGTTCTAACACATTATAACATAATATATTTTGTGAAAGTGAAACGTTATAACAGTAAATAATCACGTTATAACAATACATAACAATACATAACAATGCATAATCGTGTTATAACAACACATAATCACGTTATAACAATACATAACAACACATAATCATGTTATAACGTTTTTATGTGTAAAGTATGGAAGTGTATTGCTGCCATGCCAGACAAATAAAAATGTGTCAGTATCACGTTTTTTCTATGTTTTTGTTCAAATGTCATAATGTATTCTTATAATGTGAAAAGTTTCATGTTCTAACACATTATAACATAATATATTTTGTATTTTTGTGTTATAACAATAATAATAATATGAGGGAGGTGTTGGGTAGCATTAAGTGTTATGAGGTTATTGTCTCCTTTGTTTTGTGTTTTTTTTAATTGTTTCCGTTCGTGCATGTGTGTATTGTATTAAGTGTATATGTAGATTTTATTTTTTGTTTTTTTGTCTGTTTTGTAATACAAAGTCAGGAATATATTTTATTTATCTATAAGTATCAGGTAAACAAGTTGCAAGAAAGCTTGGTATTGTCATTCATTATTTAAAGAGAAGGGATGGGAGTTTATAGGTTATTCTTCCTCTCACTCCTTTCCGAATATGTATTTCTATGTTTAAATGTGTTGCCTTACTTTTCTTTTTCTGTTTTGTTTGAATATTCGAAATAAACACTCAAATCAATCAATATATAATCACGTTATAACGACACATAATCATGTTATGACGTTTTTATGTGAAGCTTTTTCAGGTTATAACAATACATTATTATGTTACAGTTATTAGGCCAAACTTCTCACGTTATAACGTTATACTGATACATTTTATTATTATTATTATTATTATTATCATTATTATTATTAATTATTATTATATATTATTTTTCTTATGTATTATTATTATTATCATTATTATTATTATTATTATTATTATTATTATCATCATCATTTAGTCTGTCGTGTCACTAAAGCACACAGTTGGACAGCTGGACTGTAAACTCCGCTCCGGGTTTTCTCCTCCGCTCCTCCCTCTAGTGCCGACGACGAGGTTTTTGGCCAGAGGCGTCTGGTGGAGGGAGAGTGAGCGGGGCTTCCCTGAATGGACTGACATAAGAGGGATTTACATTTTTAACGGGTGTCGTGCTCCGTGAAAAAACAAATAACCACACGGTGCATGATTTATTTAAAAAAAAAAAAAAACAACAACAACAACTATTGCGCTCGGTGTTTGCTCATGTCGCTGCTTGTATCATGTCCATGTGTCATCGTCGTGAGAGGATTGAACTTGCCAGCAGTCTATATTTGCCGAGGAGGGAAACCAATACAAGGTCTCGCTGTCTCGCTGGAGCGGAGTATTATTAGCAGTTCAGACAGTGCAACTGTCTCTCTCTGGTATGTAAAGCATTTCTGCCGTAAACGTGTGAAATAAAAAACCTCTCCTGCTACGAAACAGCATATATCTTCTTCACGGCGCTTTAAATGACAGCGGTCAAGTGCAGGAATAATAACAAACAGGGACGTTGAAGGCGTTTTTTTTTTTTTTTCTACACGGTAATAAACCCCCTCTTCCGCCAGTCAGAAAGACGAAAACAGGATCCGACCTCCGGCCAGAGCCCACTCCTCAACACGCCTGCCCTTTAAACTGTTAAAGCCGCCTTAACCACACAGGAAGCTATGGTATTTGTTTTTCTATTTCCTCTCATTTTATAACATCTTTATGGAAAAAAATGTTATATAATGTAAAGGGGCATTGGAATTTGACGTCAACCTTGGAGCACTTAGTCGTCCGAGTAGATATTTCAGGCGGGGCAAAAGTGTCCAACACACAAAAGTTGGGAACAACAATATAGATTTTTCTTCATAGCTGATGTTTTTGAGTGTTTCTACTGCGCTAATAGTTTGTTGTAAATGCATTTAAAAGTGTTTTTCCTCTTTTACAGATCATGCACAGCAACTACACAATAAGGACAGCGTCATAATTTACATTTCAACAACAAGATTTTAAAAAAAAAAGAAAAAAGGAACAACAACCGTGTAAAAGCAAAAGATAAACATTCGACTGGCTCCCATGCTGGCTGCCAGAAATCCTCGCCTCCACACCTTCAGTCATGCCTGCTACAACCAAATCCACCAGGAGACAGACACCTGCTCAGAGGAAAAATAGCCAGAAAGTCATCAGCGCCAAGAGGCAAACCTACAACTCGAATAAACCCAGAGGAAGAGCCACAGAGAAAACACCCGCAGAACCCAAAAAGGTTACAGCCAGGGGCCAGGCGCAGTCAGGCCGAAGCCCCCGTGGAAGAGGGGTTAGTGGGTCTGCTGGTCAGGGCACTGGGAGGTCTCCTGGCACAGTAAACCATGCTCTAAATGTAACAGGACCTGTGAGGCTTAGACGGCTGAGCATACCGGCAGACCCCCTAGGGCGAAGGAAGTCCCTGCGGGGCACACAGGTGTCTGTTACTCCCTTTAAACCTCCTAAACCTTGCAAAGGTGGGGAAAACAGCAGAGGGAGCGCAAGGAGAGGAGCCGCATCACAGCAGGCAAACACAAGAAAGCAGCCGTCAAGCACCAGCATCAACGATACAACTCCTGACGAGGAAGATGAGAAACTGGATCCATGTGATTTGGAAGAGAATTTTCCAGTTTCTCTAAAAACTGAGTTTGAAAGCATCAAAGATAAAAGTCTAGGAGTCAACAATGCTAAAGAGGGCAGCCCTCTTAAAGCGGATTCACCACCATGTAATGACACACTGGATGACTGTGTGCAGGGCAGCTGTGACAGCACTACAACCCAACAAGACAAAACGACTGTCAGCCATAACAAAGAAGGTGACATCAGGTGTGTGATCGAGGCCCCTGTGTGTGATGATGTTGTTGATGGACAGCTACAACTCTGCAGTGACAGAAGTAAAGATAACCCCCCTGAACCCTCTGCGCTAACGAGTATTGACTCAGCGGGGGTGCAGGGTGGCAGCGACGGGGAGGACATTTCATTTGTCCTTGGAAATAAGCTTGATCATCTTGCCGGTGATGGTAAGCAAGATGATGGGTGTACTGTCCAACCAGAGGAAGGTAACAGGTTGGACTCGAAAGAGAAAAGGACAGAAGAACGAGTGATAGTTGTTACTGAGAGAAAGGAGAAGCTAAATCATGAGAGGGGAGAGAGTTCAGAGGCAGAGAAAGCAGTTGAGAGACAAAATGAGACAACGGGAGAGATGGAGGAGATGATCGTGGGTAACTGTGAGGGAGGAGACAGAGGGAAAAAGGAGGAGAATGATGTTTCCATCAACTTTGCTGACTCCCACCCCAGCAGTCCAGCGCCTCACCCTCCAAATCCACCTCACTCTAAAAATGGACTGACAGCACAGTTAGAGTCACCTGCAAGTGTGCTACCTGTCTCCAACACAGCTACCTCAAATCCCACCAAAGCCCCCTCCACCTCAGAGTCACCTGAGCTAGATGTTCTGAGCCAGGGTAAGACAGACATGCAACCTACTACTCATGGTGCTAAACCTCAACTCCTAGGGTCCTCAGCTGTCGCTGAAACTGCCCCGATGTTGCAAACTGTCTTAGTAAAAAGAAATACACCAGTTATTATCCGTAGTGACTCCCTCAAATCTAGGAGCTCGGGGGATTCAACACAGGGGGAACCACACCTACTGCTAAGCCCAGAGATTCCATCTCCTCAGGGAGAAAGACAAGCTTGCACACCAGCAAAGACACAGACCAAAGATAGTGAATCCAATCGAGAGCCATTGGAGCGCCTCGACCAGAAGGAGTCATCTTCGCTGTCACTGTCGCTAGTTCCCCAGCTGAACACCGATGCCCTTAGAGCTGAGTGTGAATCAAACCTCAGCGAGGGCAGTGTTGCGATAGCGGTGTCAGAGCCGGACTCAGTGCCAAAGATCTTGACTCCTTATCTGGACAGTAGCTCCACCTTTTCTTGCAGCTCAGAAAGCACCCGCTCCTCTTTTTCTTTTGACACTGAATCAGAGGCAGGGTATGGAGAACCCAGCCCCTCTATCCTACCTGGATCCTGGGGGACAGAGGCAGCCTGCTTGCCCTCCTGGACTGCTCGGAAACCGCATAGGAAGGAGAGGAAAAAGCGGAGCAGGTGTGGGATGTGTGAGCCGTGCCTGAGGAAGGTCAGCTGTGGCCAGTGTAGTTGCTGCCTCAACCGCAGGACTGGCCACCAGATCTGTAAGCTGAGGAAGTGTGTGGAACTGAAGAGGAGAAGACCTTCATCTCCACTCACTCTCTCTGCCGCACAGGTAAGGCTTAAATTACACTGCATGAACTTTAATTACATTTAATAGCAACATATTACTGGTGGGTTTTTTTTATCACAGTCAGGTATTCAGTTCATTCCCACATGGAGGTAAATTTAGACAATGATTTGAGTAGGAATCCACCGAAGATCCACAAACAGCTGATAAACGTAAACGCCTCAGAAAAGATCAGTAAATACTGTCTGACTGCATCTCTTTTGATGTCCGAGGTTTCCCAGCCGCCCACTGGTAGCAGCGATGATCGAAGGTTGAATGAGCCAAACAGTTGAAGGTTTCGCTTTCACATTGCGATTCACTTTTTTTTTCTTTCCTTTTTTTTTACGGTTGGCTTCAACGGATTCCGTGCGCTAACTTCGTGTTGTCTTCCTGTTAAGTGTTATGTTGAGTTATAAAAGGAGAAGTGTGTGTATGTGTGTGTGTAGAGAACAGAGATATCAGGTGTGAAAAGGCATACGCAAGTTAGTCGTTGATGATGCCCCGTGGTAGAGAGGAAGGTGCTGTCACATGAGGAGCTCAGCATGTGCTTGTGAGTATGTGTTTGGTGTGTGTGTGTGCCATCCATCGTGCAAGCAGGAGAATAAGCTATTTTATGGGCTGCTCATGGCGACTGTGTGTATGCCTGTGTGTGGATGAGTATGGGTATGTAATTAAAGCCAATTTGAGCTGGATGTTTGTGCACAGTGGCACTGAATGGCATTGTGAAAGCATAGTTTAGGAAAAGTAACGCAATGAACACCCAAGACCAGTCAATTTTAAAGGGGCTATAATAAATATTTCTGTGACCGGTCACTCATAGGTATGAACTTTGCGAGAATGATCTGCTGAATCTGCAGCTCCCTTTGACAGATGCAGTTAGCGACTAGTTGGTGATCATAGTGTAGCATTTAGCAGTAAAAGAGACATATATATCCCTCAGGAGTTGGTAGAGACCAAATACAAAGCTAAAAATTAGTGAATATTGGATTAACAGTCACCAGGGAGACAGAAACATGACTCCAAATTAATGATAATATTGCTCTGTAACTGCTAAATGTGTAAATAAGGAACTTAAATGGTCTGAACATTGTATTCACAACATGTTTCTGATTTATAAGTGTCTGTTTGCATTGTTTCCTTTGTGTTTATGTACGCCAATCTTAATTAAAGCTTATTTAAGGCATTACTCTGAAGGGAAGTCTACACGTCTTCCAAGCTTTTAATGATCTTCATTGTTTGGTTTATGGTTAAGTCACACCTCTCTTATCAACCACTTTTCAGCAAACAAGCTCTAACAAACTTACTATGTGTTACCTGACCATCAGCATGTGGCAGGCAGACAAAATTAGACACTGACTCCATCACCTAGTAACCTAACGACCCCAAACTGAGCTAATAGTTTACTGAATGATGGCCTTTACGTTCATCAGTTATAATGGTGCTCTGTGTATGCAGCATGTGAAGTAAGGCTCTCGACTGTTTGCTAGTTAGTTGTTGTTAGCTTGTTTTGAATTATTCTGTCCAAAACTAATTCATAGTTAAATTGTTTTGCTCACAGAAGCTGCATTAAAGTTATTCAGATGAGATGTACGCGAAATTGCACAACGCTTTTGGGGTTATGGTGCTTGATCTGTAACAAACTTATGCAGGCACAGAAGGCTATACATATTTCCAATAATTTTGGTTGGTGGATATTTAAGAGTTCCTCACAGCAGCTGGCTACTAGATCTATATAACCATGTACAAAGTTCAGTGGTGTCCATGTGGCTGGGGGAGGGCTCTGTGTTCAACAACTGTTGGTCCATGTGGTCTAGTGTATGCAAGCTTGCAATCAGAGTCTTCAGTCATAGCAGTGGCAGTAGCAGATTAGGGCTGATTATATAACACCTGCAGTATTAGTAGTGACGACCTGTGTGAACTATTTCTTAGCATACTGTAAGGGATTTACAAACATGCAATTTGGAATATCCTGAAATGTGGGTCAGTGTTTGTGTGAGCGTGCGTGGATTAGATTGAATACACATTTACTGTGTATGTGGTTTCTGGATTTTGACTTTACATTGATACCACAGCAACAAGACAAAAAAAGTCCTAGGATGAACACATGCTGAGGACAAACATGTTGTGTTTCCCACAGTATGACAGTGGAACGTGGGTTGGTTTTATATTTTATTTTAAAAAACATTAACATATTTCTAGTAAATCCCTCACTCATTTCTCTGTCTGTGTCTCTCCAGCAAAACATGTGTGATTGTCAGGAGTAGGAGAGCGAGGTGGAGATAGACCACAAGTTATTCGACCGCATTTTTAAAAATAACTTTGATACTTTAGATACTCATGGCGATGCAGTGGTTAGCACTGTCACCTCACAGCAAGAAGGTTCCTGGTTTGGACCTCGCCTGGGGTCTTTCTGTATGCATGTTCTCCTTGTGTCTGTGATTACCACCGGGTACTCTGGCTTCCTCCCACAGTCTAAAGACACTTAATAGGTTAATTGGTGATTCTAAATTGCCCATACTTGTGAGTGTGAATGGTTGTTTGTCTCGTGCCCTGTGATGAACTGGCAACTTGTCCAGAGTGTACCCCGCCTCTCGAACTAAGTCAGCTGGGATAGGCTCCAGCCACACCGTGACCCTGATGAGGATAAGTGATTACAGATAATAGACTTTCAATACTATCGAATGTGTAATTAACAGAGATTGTATCAACATGTGGTATCAAAAAGTATTGACAACACTATGCATGAGAGCTCAGAAGACAGAGTGACATTGATTGTAAACTGATAGAAGTGCACGTCCACTTTCATTCAAGCAATGGTGCTAGTTGTTGTTGCCCCACTGACATCGCATACGTATAGCGTACATAGAAATAGCTGTTTATGGATTTAGAACAGGTTTTTGTTTGGTTATGTATGACTGAAGGGTGGAACCTGTACAGGTGCTGCAAGGTAACACTGTCATTTACCATCATGATGAGCTGTAGCAGTTTTAACTCACAGTCATTCTAACTCAAAAAACAATAACACAAAAACCACACTGTGAGTGTATGTGGGTGTATTTTTTTTTGTGCACTTGTAGTGTGAGTAATACGTTGACATAATCACTGGCCAGTCTTGCCGATCAAGCTCACACACCCTTTCAACAAATGTTTCTAACTCCATGAGATTGTGAGAGGCTCATGTAGTGGCATGTGTCTCCTCTTCCTGGTTTTGTCATAGTTAGCCTCTATGGTTGGTGTGATTTGGTTTGGTTTTATGTAACAAAAACACACACTTAACACAACACAGGAAACAAAAACAGTGTATCTGTGTGAAGACAGCATAAAGGAATGAACCCTGTGAGCTTCTATGGATTGTGTGTTTGTAAGAAAGAGAGAGAGAGAGAGTGCAGCTTTTCTTTTTAAAAATGTCTGGTTTCACTCAGGCTTGATGGCCCCCTCGTGGCCTCGCCTTGAATTTGGGTAGTGAAGGCAATGCTGAGATCTGGCCTTGAGCACACACACACACACACACACACATGCACAAATACATACACGCCAGAACCAAAATACTACAGTTCACAGAGTGCAAAGCTCCTGTATCTGTAGGGTGAATTTGACTGAAACAGTCCTGACATGTTTAGAGCTGTAGGCTTGCATAACTGACTCACCTCTTTATAAACTGACAATGGACATGTCAGCACTAATAGGTAATGTTTCTATCATTCACATCTCAGCAAAAATGTACAACGATATACAGCATGGCATACTTTATACCAACCATCATTACCACGAACAAACAGGAAGTTCCACTGTGTAAACAGTTGCCCTTCAGTCAGTCAGTCAGTGCTGGCAGTCCAGTTAAACTTACAATAGCTCTTAAATACTCCTTGATTTTCCCATATCTATGTTCCTGGATGAATATGAAGATATTATATATTATATTCCCTCATTTGCTTGTGAATTAATCTCCACTTATCTGCATTTGATGAAGGTGATAACTTCAACTTAAACATGTTTTTGCATAACAGTTAAAGACTCACTGCACTCACGGACAGTACTGTTATCTATGAGTGCTAGTTTCTCCATCTGTCACTGTATTTATCAAGACTATGCACCTGGTGAGGTACACTTTGGGTAAGTTTGAGGTGCACCATAATTACATAGCAAAAGGAAACATTCATTTCAGTACAATACAGCTGCAGGTGGACATTATACTTACAAACAGTAGTCTGCATACATTCAGTCAGCTAGCCAGCTCAGCCCCAGCTCTTCCTCAAAACTAATTTATCTCCCGCACTTCTTCCACTGCTTCCTTTTTCTGCTGCAATGCATTTGCCAGAGGAGTTGCCCAGCTGAGATAACACTTGTATCATGAACACTTGCTGTTCCCTCAGAAAGCACTCTGGCAGAGAGGACAGGCAGCCTGCAGCACCCAGCGGTGACCGTTTGTTTTGTAGAAGATATTCAAAGCTTGATGCGTCTGTGTGCATATGAATGATGTGTATATTTTTGTGTCATGTGGGGTGTCCATGCCTATATGTGTATATATGTATGTGGGTTTGCAAGGGAGATTTTTTACAGCTTGCACTTGTAGGCCATCATGCAGCAAAACACCCCCATTGTTCTCAAATAAAACCATATTAATATAAAGTGATTTGTCCGAACAGATGCTCCTGTCAGGTCTGAACTCCTCTTCCTTCCCCCCCTCTCTCTCTCACACACACACACACACACACACACACACACAGCAGTAGGTCTTCAGCGCCGTTGCCATGGCAATGTCTTTGTCTGGTGCTGACCTTTGACCTGCCACGGTTGTCTCTTGGAGTATTCTCAGGGTCATAATGAGGATTAGTGGAGATAACCAGTAGACACACATTAGAATGGGCTTTAAAGCTTTGAACTCGGTAACCTACATCCAGGTAATTAGGTTAAACTACGCAGGTTGTCTGCTCATAGTGGGTCAGCAGTAGGCTAGAGGTGTCTACAAGGGATGAACACCTTAATCATGGCAACATCACCAACATTATCTCTGTAAATCAACCAGTGACACAACAGCACTTGTTTTTATTGCGAATATACTCGTACCAGCAACGCAATATTGCTTTGTGATTACAAGCTTCTTTTTATCATTGGAATGAAAATGTCATGAGGGATATTCTGTTTTAAGATACTCTTCATGCGGTATTTCTACATTTGTAACACAGTTGCACCATCATGCACCTTTATCTTATGCAACTTACTGGAAATTTAGTGACTTAAAAATATTTTAAAGCTTCTCAAACTGACTGGAACAAAAGAAAAACTGTCCTACTGATCTATACAGGATGCAGTGAATTAGAATTAAAACATCTGAATAGCAGAAGAATGACAAAAATTGTAGCAACACTTAAATTAAGTCACTAGTGCGTGCATCTAAATATTAAATATTTTGTTGTAATAATATGTTGGCAGTCAAAACTAACCAAAAATACTTACTACTTACTAAGACATTACTACCCCTGCCACTTGTCAAGTCTGGTAAACTGCACAAACACATTAAACATTTTTCCTTTCAAGCCTTTCATGTAGGTAGACATCATTTTGTTCACTGATCATAAAAGTTGTCAAACCACAACTCATAAGAGGATGAAAACATGCAATTACAAGTGATTTGAGTCTACACTGGTTACACTACCACGTGGTAATAACACCTACAGTTATCAAAGATACATAGACATTATGTTCTCTGTGGTGCTTTAAGTCGATTTTCTAAACTGTAATGAGGTCTGTAATGGAACAACCGGCTGCCTGGAAAAACCTAACCTGTTGCCGTAAATTTTTCAGCTGTAGTGTAAAGACATGATTTGTAGTGAATATAGCAGAAACTGTTTTTCTGAGCTGTCACTCGATATTCCGTCATTGAAAAAGAAATCATCTCCTTTCACAGAAATGACTACAGGTGCTCCCACATATGCATGTGGGCACTCTGGCAGTGAGCTGAAGGACAGACGCACATCCACACTCACACTCACACACACTTTCTTTTTTTTTTCTCTCTCTCTCTTCATTATGTAAACGTGTGGGACAGAAGGGAGGCGAGGTAGCGGGGAAGGTTTATGAAATGTCAGAGACACTGAAAGAGCCAAGTCATTATGACCAAGCAAAGTGCGTTGTGTTTTAGCCCACCCTCGTTCCTCTGACTTCTCCTCAGCACAGACACACAGTTTATTACACGAGCTTGCCTCTGATTAGGGCAGCTTTGGATTTTCTGTTAACCTGGTCCAAGCCAATTAAATTTAAAACAACCCAGTGAGGTAGTTATCTGTAATAGCTGTAGGGCTTGGGTAGTGGCCCAGAAAAAGGCTCTATGGACGAGGGGAAATGTCTGTTTTATTTGATTTGGGGCTCATTTATTGGCTGACTATACATCAGAACAGATGTATGGCCCAGGCTGTACCAGGCTGGAGGCTAATATCCAACCAGAGACAGTGATTTAATGATCTCTACACAGATGCTATCTGTTTAAGTTAATGCACTATCACCTGTCAGTCATTTGCAGTTCTGTTTCTTCATCAACAACAAGTCAAACACTTGGCACCTTGTACGTTTTTTGGTATCGATAATAGTTATAATTCAGCAAGATAATCGTTTGATACCACTAATGCTCCACTCCTGAGCCCTCTTAGGATCTTTGCATCTGTGAGTATGAGCTGTGTCCTGACTGTTGTAAGGCTCTAAGTCCCTGAATAAGCTTTGAAGTCGTGCCACTTGGTTTCTCTGGGTGAAAAGAAATCCTTACTTTGCCCCCCAAAAGAAATGCCACTCAAATCCTACCAAGGGCACACAATGGCCTCCTTCTGAAGCAACCAGAGCTTATTCATGCATCAACCTGACCTGCCTAAGTTAGAATATAGTTTATGCACCTAAGGAGGATAAAAATGCTCATGTGCTGATGAGCCATCCACCGACTTGTAATGAATTCCTCTGCTTGTTTTGCCTCGAGTATCATTCATTATCCTCCGCCTGATGCTACTACTACTACTATACCTGTACAGTATGTGTAGTCAGTCTTTAATGCACCACTGTGGTTCGCATCTGTCTCTACGCATATTTGTGTGTGTGTGTGTGTGTGCAAATGCATGCATACACACGTGCAGTCATATTACCAACATGCCTACTCGGCATGTTTTACTAGCACAAACTTAAATAAGCCTCATTGTGAAGGGATCTGAGGGCCCCATGCTGTTCTGCCTGCATAGTGTCTGTGTGTGTATTTGGGTAAGTGTGCATGTGTTTACATAAACCGAGGGACCTGCTCACCTTTCTCTTCTATCCTTCCCAAGGTGAAACACTTAGTTACATATCTAGCCACAGCAGCTCTTAAGCCCAACTCTCCAGAGCTAAGATAATAGTGAGACATCACTGTGTGTTTGTACAGATGTTTGTCGTATATCTGCTGACCAAAATCAGCAGGTACAGACGCATAGATAAATAACAGGAGCAGACAAAGCAGTTCATCCCTCCTCTGGTAAGAGCTGGAGTGACGTGCTATCCCTTCATACTGACCAACTACTGTCAATCCTTAAATTGAGTTCATGTGGGTTTAGGGTGTGGTGTTGAATGGTTCACATTTCCTCTAAACAGAGGGATTGTAGTATGTTACGTAACTCACTGAAATGGAATTTTGAATGTGAATCCGCTGTGTCCTTAAAATAGCCTCACCCGTGTGTTACAGACTATCCGTACAGGAAGTGTGAAAGCTACAAACGTGCATCTGTATTTGTGTGTGCGTGAAGAGGAGGAAGAGAGCTCTTTTGAAGGCATTTGGTCAAAGTCCACAGATGTTCTTTTGGTAAAGTGAGAAGTGTGATATGTGAGCAGCCCCTTGGGTCTGCTGAATATAAACCATACTGCTGCCTCCTCACAGGTAACAGACTTTATGTTTTCAAGGTTCTCTTCAAAGAAAATCACCTTTCATAGCGCTTTCGTCTGGCTCCTCAGGATCCACATGCTAATGTGGGTGTTTGCATATAGATTAGTACTGCTCATTCTTAGTCTCTAAACATTTGTATGCGCTGGTCTTTTTGACCTGCGGTGTTCGAATCTGTGTGATTGTGTGAGAGGTTGTGTTTGAGTGGACTGGATGTGCAGCATGGGGACAGGTCCAAGCTTGGAGTTATGTTTTCCCATTTTCCCATGATTGTTACTGCTCACTCCCCTCCCATGTAGCTTTTCCATGCAAATGAGAGACGAGTTTACATTAGCGTCGGCGGTAATGGCAGTAATGACAACTATTGGCAACAACTGCATTTGGCACTGCTCCATCGCTGGGCCGGACTCCAGTGGGTCAGCCTCCAGATGTGTCAGAGACAGTTTACGACTATGGTGCAGAGTGACTTTCTTTACCTCACTTTCATGCCCATGCACTGCAGCTTAGGGTGATTAATGTCCAGACTACTTGTTCCTAACGAGCGCTGGGCAGCTCGTTAAAGGGAAAAACATATGGGACACTTAGAGCTGAAAATGAAGGGTGCGGTGGAATATCGTTAGTAGTTGTGGAGTATTTTCGGATAAAGGAGTGGAGTGGCTACAGGCTGACTGTTTTGTAGACGGAGAAGCACGATACAAACAACGCAGCTCATGCATCATTTTAAATACCATATTTTTTAAGAGATGTACTGTAGTGTGAGTTTTTATGAATTATATTGTCATAAAGATTATTTAAAATTGTGGACTTTACCTGGCTTGATACTAGACATTCAAAGGTTAAACTGCCAATAAGAGTTGAGCTGTTTAAACTAATGTTACAGCCAAGGGGGAAATATATATATATATATTGTATACATAAGGGTTTCAAGCAGCACATGTCATTTGATAGTTAAATTGTAGCAGTTGGTAGGTGTGTGTCTAACAGGTTTGTTTTGTTGTTTAGATTGGTGTAACCTGTTTAACTGTCTCGTCTGTTGAAACCTGTCAGTCTGCTTGTAACATTCCCATCCAGAGAAGAGCTTCAGCGCCGTAACAGCCACATTCCATCTGAAAATAGTTAGTTTATTAATGGTAAAACATAAAAAAAGCTACCGTGTCCATGTGGGTAAGCAATATGAATACTAAATCTGCAGACACTAATCCACATTGTGATTAAAATAGCTGAGAAGATGTTGTTGTAATGTGGACTGAGGTGTTCAGTTACTGACAGTCTTTGTGAAATATTTTGTGGGAGTGAAGTTTGCTCCAACACACCACACACATGCCTTGTGTATATTACATGTGTTTAGTCTACATCTGTGTTTTTTTACAGCGTGTCAGGAAACGTGTGATTATTACTGTTTGGGGGGGGGGTTATGTTAAATAATACTTTTTTATAAATCGTGCTAATCGTGTAATCACAGATGTGCAAGAAATTACTAAATGACACCAACTTAAAGGATGTTTGTTTGAAGTTATCCATTCTGCTAAATAAATTGAATTAATGAGAGAAAAACTATTCTTAAAGACGCCTACTGCAACTGTCCTGCCTTGCTCCCAAGTACTCATTTTCAAACTGTTTTTTCATGAGACTGCATAAGCATGAAGCCACAACCTGCAGGAGTTTGACTATGATAAGTTATAAGCATCTAACTGACTAACTGACTGCTGTGCTGACTGTATAGTATGATAAAGAAAACAGCCCCTCAACCATGGGACTAAGAATCCAAGTCTTTAGTATACATTAATTAATTTAATAATTATTTAAGTGAAATATTAATATTAAAATGAAATGTGATGTGCTGATGTTGTCACACTATTAGTGTATACTTCATTGACTCACATTTGATCGTGTGCTGCATTGGCTATAATCCAGGTCTATTGGGTGTAACATGTTTATGGATTCCTGTTGTGACACGGCTCGCCGCTGTTAAGAGTTATTTGCTTTTGCACTTATTTTATTCATCCTGATATTTACAGACATATTGCTGGACACTATGCTGATATAGTTTTTTATTGTTGTGTCTGGATTAAGCTGCACGCTCGCTGCTTCCACACTCAAACACACAGCTGAGGTTGGTTACTAGAGTGTTACAGACAGGCACTGGCTCGGGCTGCCTTCGTGTTTCCGTGTCCTGGCGTGACCTCAGCGTCTTGGCTCTAAAAAAAGGGGGAGTTCTTTTCTCTCTCATAACATTTTTCTGTCTTTGTCTTTTGCGTTCTGTCTCCTTGTTTTTTTTTTTTTTTCTCCAACCACAACATTTCCTCAGGGAACTGTTCAGAAAGAGAGAAAGGCTGTCGGGGGGGTGGATGACAGGGAGAGGAAGGGTTGTTTGAGACGGTGAGAAAAGGAACAGTATGGATGTTGTGAACATCCTCTTTCCTGTTCCTCCACAATGTTTTTAGATCATGTGGCAATTAGAGGTGCTGCCACTGTTTGCATTTGTTTAAAAGGTTTCCCAGAGCTCAAATTGAAGTTTTAAAATAGTTTGTTTCATCCAAACAACAGTCTAAAACCAAAAAAATATGCTAATTAAATTACTATACAGAAAGAAAAAGATGTATTTGATAAAATGGGAGTTGGGACTAAAGCAATTAATCCGTTTATCCTCCTCATTAATCCACCAAATTTGTATCAGTGGTAGATTTTTGTAAATTTTCCATATAAGTTATTCTATAATCAATTAATAGACTAATCAATGAGGCAAAGTATTCAATGAAAGGCCCCGAAAGGACGTGACGTGCTTCAGGGGTTAATATCTCAGCAGCAATGGAGTTGTTTTTCTGTGATCCAGATCCAGCATGTGTGCAGTATCCGTTCCACAGCTTGCCCCCAATCCATGTGTGTAGGGCTGGAGTAAAAAGCCCACATAGGGGATCCTTTGTTTAGGAGAGTCTAGGCATGGAAGATAATTTACAAGCCGTTAAGGTCCTCACGCCATTGGCTGATGAGCCTCTGTCTGCGTCTGCAAAAGGCATCCCGTATGTGTGTGCGTCTGTGTGTGCGTCTTTATGTGTGTGCGTGCGGTGAGTGTGTGTGCACGTCTGCTGTAGCAGCACTTTGCTACAGCGGCTCACAGTCGCCCTAGTCATGACACCCAGGAGCTTGCCCTGCGCACGGCTACTGTAGCCAGCGTTTTCTTTTGAGGCTGAAGGAAGGCAAAGCAAGATGGCCACCAATACCTTTTAGGGATATGCTGCCTAAAACGGAGGGGCTTCCTCCGAGGACAGACAAGGTAAAGGCAGCCAGAGTGTTCACCCTGGGGTCTATTGTCTCGCTGCAGATGGGTCAGCTACAGTGGAGCTCATCTAGAGGTTATCCTCTGTTGTCTGTCACTCTGTCACCCTGGATTTAGCTGATTGGAGCGCTTTATTTGGAAGCTGGTGTTGTTATTGTTCCTACTGAATCACTCAGGACCTGGGCTTCTGTGTATGAGTGTTTGGCTTGTCTTTTCCAGGTGGGTTTAAAGGATGTGACAGCAGAGTCAGCAATAAAGAGGTCAGTTTCCACAGTAACGGACACCCTTCCTCTCCCTCTCCGTCGCATGTCTTTTTTAGCCATTGTACCGTATGAAGAGCGCCTTCTCTTTCTTGCACTCTTTCTTGGACAGCCATATTTCTGCACCTGCTGTTTTCTGACTGCTTAGCAGAGAAGTGGAGTGCTTGTAACCCTTGGGTCGTAACTTGTAATTTGGCAGGCTTTACTTGTTTGGCTGCAGTAGTAATGGTATTATTATTGTGTGGTTTGCATAAAAGGTCCCTCTGTTACTGATGTTGTGTATAATGTTATAGTTGATTAAGCTCTAATTCATGATGGTGTACCGGAAAGAAGTCCTTTCAAGTTTATTAGGTTTATTATCACCTATTAGGGCTTCTTTGTCGCTGTTTCTCTTTTATTTGTGCTTTGTGTGTACGTGACATTGAGCGCAGGCAGGAAACTCTCGCTCAATGAATGAAGGAAATTCTCACGTGTTCAGACAAATACACATAAACCACTACTTGCACTCTCGGCCAGGAAGGAAGCACGCTTTTTTTTTTAGCGTTTGGTTGTAAGCATTGTGAGATCGGAACCGTGTATCATTTCTCATTCTTCACACTCTTTTTTTTTTTTTCTACCTCATTTGACATGTTTGAATTCATTTGTGTGTGTGTGTGTTTGTGTTTGTACCATTTGTTGTTGAGTTAAGAATAGATACACGCTCCTTCAAACTTCCTTGGAGACCCATTAGAGAGAGAGGAGGTTGTTAGGATTCAAGTGGCGGTCACACTTTTGTTGCCAGGGTAGGTCTCTGAACGTGTGTTTGTGTACAACCCTCACCCTTAGCTACTCTAGTGTATGTATTGTTGATTTTTTTTAAAGCCTTGACAGATGCAGCGGTTGGGTACAGGTTTGACTCAACAGAAAAGAAGATGACTGTGTTTGCATTTAAAACAGTACAGTACAGTGTGAGGGACTTAAGGCACCCGGAGGCAACAAGCACAACACAAAGACACAGCCCTAACACATCACAGACGCAGCTCCCTCCAGAGATCCAGTGACTAAATGAGAGCACATGACTCTGCATTTACATCCTACATTAGGCTTTTTGTTATCACGGGGGCTAAATGTAACATAATTAGAAACAGGGGCTGTACTTTGATGTCAGCATTGGATTCTGCAACGCAAACGATGCACACGCATACGCATGCATAGAGACGCGTGTGTCTGGTGCAGTGCTGGAAGCCGGCCAGTGTTGCTTTGTCATTGAAAGCAGTTTATTGTGACAGGCACACTGCCTTTTCCCTCTTTCTCCCTCTCTCTCTCCCTCCCCCTGCTCCCCATCTTTCTCACTCTTCTTCTCATTTTGAACGTTGCAGTAGCCCATTTCCACATGCTGTGCCGAGCTTCTATCTCACTGGTTGCATTGGCAGCTTTCTTATTGCCTCAGCCTGAGCTCCAGCTATCTGTTGCATCAGGAGTGTGTTTCTAGTAGTAAGGCATAGTCCTGATAGCCATAGAGAGTGCAGTGAACTGGGGAGTGACGGATAAGAGAGAGGGATCAGGAATAGCACATCAGTGGAAAGACTTGGTGATAAATTTGCTCCACCATATTAATCATGTCTGAGCTTGATATTTTATTCATCATGAACATCTTTATGGTCACTGCAACTCTCCTTTGGATTGTCACACAACAATTGAGTCTCGTCTGACAGGAAAAATCCTCCTTACACTTATTTAAAATTGTTTTAATATATAGCTTTTGGCCTTGCATTCATGTGGAAGAGAACAATCATAAGATGATGCCATGTTAAAATACTTCCAGCACAGCTACTGTGGAGTTAAAGTTAGAGTAGCCGTCCAGTGGTAAGCATCAGGTTCACCAGTGCCAGTGAATGTAGTCAAAGAACAAAGACTTCTGTCTTGAATGGCATGTTTTATGGATTTGGACTGGAAAAAGAAATAATTGCGGAAGAGGTAGATTTTCCAATGACAGTCTCCAAATAACAGTTTGAACACACATGGCTTCTTCACTTTTTCTTCTACTACAAAATCCTGCTTTTCACTTGATTTTGGCTACCACAGTTGTAATCAAACACCAAAATAAATGTTATAAAAATATTTTTGAACACTTCATCAACCCCTGGAATGCTTTGAACACTGCAGATGATATTTGTAATAAAGTACCAAGCATGGTGTGTGTCTTAAAACACAGTCATGACCCTTTAGTCCAGACTAAATATAGTTTATACCAGTCTCTAATTAAGGATCTTTTGAAATTTGTTTTAGCCAACTGTCTTTTAATAAGAACTTCTCTCTGACTTCACACAGCCCAGTAAGATACATCCTTAATATAACAAACAACCATCTTTAAAAACACAATGCAGGATATTGCTCAGTATTATTCCTCTTAGACTTCAACACTGCCTTTGACACCTTTTGTTTTCCATGTTCACTTTCCATGTTCACTTGAATTGTTGTCATCTCTTTTTTTGAATGCCTTCTTCCTTATGAATGAGAGTTCATGCCTTTGCTCAGCTGCCATCACATGTGGGACGTCACATGGCTCAATTCTTTTCTACAGTGCACACGCTCAAGTCAAACAGACTGTTCCCATTTTGTCCAGGATGTCTCAGAGCATCCTGGACACACATTAAAGTGGATCAACCCTAACTCCAGCTTTGGGTTGATTTTTAGCAGCAGTAGTATGTCTACACAGATTGTTTTGTTTTGTAAAGCGTAGTAGATTTTAATAAGCTCGGGAGGTGGAGCAGGACTGAGGTAATCTCAGGGTCAGTGGTTCAATTCCCCACAGGTGTCCTTGCTATTGCTCCCAATGGTTAAGCCACCGCCTAGCATTGTAGCTCTGCTGCCATCAGTGTGAGCATGGGTACATGCTAATGCTTATTTAGTTATATTTAGATGAACACAGTAAAAATAGTTTTGTGATGGTACATCAATGCAATCTGGTTCATGTCTATTGGAAACAGACAGGATAAAGCTGAACAGAGCACATGTAATCTGTGTGTTCATAGGAGTCTGGTTTATATTGAAGTACTGTTGCTGCTTACTCTGGATCTGTTGGCTTGAAGTGTGCATCTCCTGCTGTAAAATGCATTAAAACAGTTGCAGTGATGGGGTTTAATGGGTGTTTATGCCAGGTAAACAGTGATGAAGAACGGATCTCCAGCTACCCTGCGGTTGTGCTTGTTCATTAGAGAGAAAATGGGATGCCTCTGTCTCCAACACGCACACACACACACACGCACACACACACACACACACACACACACACATAAATATATAGTACACAGAGCTCCAAGCAATGCACAAATGTCCTCCAGCTCCTGCAAACGAGTTTAAGATCCCTTTGTCAGCTGAGTCTTGGCACATGATGCAGTGATTTTTTTTTATTTTCATCTTTGTCACACTGCAACATTTTTAATCATCTTTCACCGCTGATGACTTTACTTCTGAATGTGATGGGGGTCAAACTCTAAACTGAGAAACAGCTTGACTTCACTCCCATTAATCATGTGCTCAGGGTGATGAAACATGAAGACTGCTTTTACATATTTGCAGAATGACTGTACATGAGCTAGATTTTTATCAGAATGAGTTTTAGTGCACTCACAGTAACAAAAAATACTGTCCTCAAAGCCTTCATTTATATTTCTCCCCAAATCAATAGAGTTTTTTCAGGTTAATTGAGTTATAGCACTTATTATCTGCACTTAAGGCATTCTGTGTTATTCTGCATTGGGGGGGGGGGATCAATATGTCAATACTGTAGACCTTTGGATGGTCCTAGCTCTGTTGGCAGACAGAATCCACCTTAGCTAAAGGGTCAAGCAGTGCTGTAGCTAAGATAAGACGCTGTTTGCGTTAATCCGTCACTAAACAATGCACAGGGGTTAGCATGGTAGGGCTTCTTTGTTAATAATCACACATGCATGCATGCCCAGGAACACACCTACAAACTCGGCACAAACGCAGCACGTAAATACACGTTGCACGCATGCCCTCAGTGACCTGCCGGTTGTGACGCAATCGTGAACTGTGCGTGACTCCAAATGTTTACTTGTTGGCTCTCGGCTACCTGTGGGTCTGTGGCTCTCAACACTCCACAGTTCAGGCAGGAATGTGATCCTGATTGAAGCCTCGACTGTGAACTAACACAGTTTAAATTTTTGTATTAGTTCTGTTTGGAGATCAGTTTCCGCAAGATTTATAGAAAGCAGATTCTTTGTTTTCACATGGCATAATATTTTCCACAGCGTTCATAGTGGCTGCAGCAGATGCTCGTGCCATGCTGGGAGGCAATCTGTTGTGCTGTGTGCCGTGACTGTTTACAACAAGCTGAATCACTGTATACTGCCAGAGCTTGTTGAGTCACCTCTCTATCCTTGTTCCTCTCTCTCTGTGTTTGTCTCAGGTGGTTCCAGAAAGTGGGTCGGTAAATGGCAAAGGCAAGGCACAGATGGATGATACCCACAAGGCAGCAGAGGAGGATGACGGGGAGGAAGGCCACATACCTCACAAACAATCTCCCCCCATCACCAACTCGCTCACCCACAATCTGGCCTCGGACCAAGCCGGGCGGCCACCACTTGTTAAAAGAGAGCCCGGGCTGGAGCTGACCAGCATTGCACTTCACCAACATGTATGCTCTTCTGTGACTTTTCAGAATGGTTCTGCTGAGACAAAACCTAATGGTGCTGACATGAGCACTGGATCACTATCTGATCTGAAATCTGCTTATAAAAGGACCATGATTGCATCAGAGCCTCAAAGAACTATCATAGCCGCAGCCCCTAAAGACTTCTCTGAGAATGGACGCAAGACTCCTCCAGATAACATGTCGATTCCGCTAAAGAAGATCAAACTGGAGGAGCCATGGATGTGGATTACTGAACAGGCCACAACACAGCTGAGTGATGAGGATGAGGTCTGCGAAGACCCGCTGTCCACACTGGCAGCCGTGGTGTGTCTTTCTGTCACAGAGAGGAAGGGACTAGAGGAGAAACTTTTCAGCTCACGATCTTCCATTCTTTGCGCCATCAAAACAGAGCCACCAGATTTGCACTTCATCAAGAAAGAACCTGTTGACTTAAAGAATGACTTGTGTCAGAAAAGCACTCCTGTTAGTCAGACTCCCCAGGCTGTCAAAAGTGAACCTCCTCCGAATGTGTTGCTACCAAGCGTGCAGTCTTTGGCAGAGAAGAGAAATCTTAGTTTTGATCAGGCTATTGCTATTGAGGCCTTGACTCAACTGGCAGATATACCTCAAAGCACCCCAGGGTCCATTAAAGCTGAAAGTAATTGTGAACATCCCATTTCTAATTCTGCTCCATTTTCATCCTCTAGTACAAATACAACCCTGCAAGAAGCCAAACCCACAGCAGCTATCTGCTACAACAAAGTCTCGGTCATCAGCTCACCACTACACCAGATGTCAGTCATACGCCCTCCTGTGGTCAGACAAGGGAATGTGATCCAGTGCTCCCAGGGGTCGAGCTCTAACACAAAGCTGTCTCTGCAGAACCTCCTAGAAGCAAGTTCAGACAATGATAAAGCACCCTGTAGGAGGACAGAGCATGGTTTTGGTTCTCATGTCAACAAGTCTGAATGCAGCTATAAAGTTCCCAGTGACGTAAAGCTCAGTAGAGATCATGAGCGCTTGTTTGGGGAAGACAAAGACTTGGTTCTTGGTAAAGCAAGAAGAAACAGGGATGAGGAGGAAGTAGCAGCTCAGTTGGCAGACCTGGCCTTCATCATCCAGTCTCGACATAACCAGCAGTCAGAGAACAACCCTCCAAGAGGAACACCTGTGTCTGCCATCAAATACAACTACAACTCCCAGCCACCCCCTAATCAGACAAAGCCCCTCATAAAAAAAACAAAAGCTACGCCTTCGAAGCCCAGAAAGAAGAAGATAAGTGATGGACTACATGAGGGAATCAACTCTAGGACACCCCTTTCAAAACGCATGCCAAATGGAGGAACGCCCAACAGGAGCAGAGGCAAGAAGGTCCTCCCACAGGGGAAATCAGGCCTTCACCACAAGAGGAACCTCTTTCTGCCTCAGGCCCAAATTGATCTGAAGAGATATTTGGCTGAGGCTCAGGAGGAAAGGAGGCAACTCATCCATCATAGTAATGCACACAATACAACCCTGTTAGGGCCACAGACTCAGAACTACAGCACTCTCACAAGGATCAACCACATTCACAGTCAAGAAAACCAGCCATGGTCCCTTTCAAATGGTCCACTCCACCAACACAGTCCATGCAATGGTCATGCTGCAGGACCGGGGCAGGACTGTGAAAGGCATTTGCTATCTCAGGTAGTGCAGCCCTTTGCTGGGCTGCAGCATGGTGCTGATCCTAACACAAGCCCAGCCAATACCGCTTTCCTCAACCACACTACTGGGTACCATGGTCTGGTCAATGGCTTCTCAGGGGCTCGGCAGTCCCCTCCTCCAAGCCAGCAGGGCTACTACAAGCTGGAGAAGTCAGGACCCGTTACTGTCCTGTCCACGGCTACTGAAGGGGATCTGGGACACTCTGCAGAGTCAACTCCATCCAAGAACAGCGTCCATAGCTTTCTGGAGTCTCCTATGAGTCTTCTGGATACCCCTACCAAGAACTTACTCAATACACCTTCTAAAAAACTGTCAGATCTTCCCTCCTGTCAATGCATGGGTGAGTTGATTCAGAAGATTTTTCAGGGAAAGACAAATCTGTAGTGTCTGCAATGGTCGTATATATTTTAAATATATATATGTCTAAATCTTTCACTTTTAAAGTTCACTTTTGAGTGACACTGCAGTTCTTAACCTCAAACTTTTTTGTTTCCGTCACACACACACATACACACACACACACACACTTGCTCTGTCCTAATTTAGGGGCCAATTCAAGCAAAAGGAGGCCACATTTCTCTGCCATATTTGGAGGAGGCTTTTGAATGCTTTATGGAGCTTTGTTGACCCTTGTTAAAATATATTTTAGTCTTGAAATGCAGACTTTCAATATGGTGGCCCATTAACTAAAATCCAGCTACATTTACTGCATGCACCACATTTACATTACACCTGATATATTTATCATGAATGTCTGTAAACAGGGCGTCAGTGTTTATTTGAAGCCATTGTGTTAATAGATCTTTTCCTCCACAGACCAAATCATTGAAAAGGAGGAAGGCCCTTACTATACTCACCTTGGGGCAGGACCCAGTGTTGTTGCAGTGAGGGAAATGATGGAGAACAGGTAGAGTAACTACAACCACCTTTGTTTACACACTGAGAGTATACTATGTGGGTGTGTATACTAGCAAACACGAGAATCTACAAGTCAACCACAGGCTTGGTGGAATGGGGTGGGGTCACAGTGTCAGAGTCTGTCATTACAAGGAAGCATTGCTGAGCTAGCTCAACACATTTAACCTCTGTTTTATCTACACACATGTACACACATGTACACACAACACACACGCTCTGCATGTTGAAACAGGAAACCCCTGGAGCTGAGACGAGGGGCCCGTAAACCAAGATGACAGACAGTTTTAAACAACTTGAGGTCCATCACAGTCCATCTGACAGCCACACTGAACCGAAAAAGTTTTTCTCATGACAGATGTGTTTTGTAATCGGAGCAGTTTGAGTATTTATAAAGCACTTAATAAACTGTTGAGCCGTGCATTGGTTTGTATTAACAGTCTGCAATAAAATATACTACTTTGTGTATTGTCAGTTGTCCTCAGGTATGGGGAGTAATGTTGTTGTCTTACATGTGCTATGTGTGTTACAGGTATGGTGCCAAAGGAAATGCAGTAAGAGTGGAAGTTGTTGTTTACACTGGGAAAGAAGGAAAAAGCTCCCAGGGTTGTCCTATAGCTAAATGGGTATGTGGCGTGTTTGTGATTTAATGGTGATATCCTAAATGTCCTGAAAATGTCTTTGTTTTTTGTGAATCCCATCGTGGTATATTTATGGGAAAACACAGAAGTCACTCCCAGATTCTTACCCATACCACAACCACAGCTACCAAACCTTTAGCTGCCCCCCATGTTTGGCAGGTCACATTGCTTCATAACCAATACCCAGTATGAATCCATTATTTTCTGATATCGTTTTATGTTTGTTTTTGCTGTATTTTTCTGTGGTACAGCGCTGTCCTACATGTGTAGTAACCTGCTTGTTTTTTTCGTGTACCTGTGCCATTTGTTATCTGACAGGTGATCCGGCGTGAAAGTGAAGAGGAGAAGTTGCTGTGTTTAGTTCGCCAGAGACCAGGGCACCACTGTGACTCTGCCGTGTTGGTGATCGTCATCCTGGCGTGGGAAGGAATTCCTCGGCCAGTGGCGGACAATCTCTACCATGAGCTCACACAGTCCCTGTTTAAATACGGCTCCCCAACCAGCCGTCGCTGTGCCCTCAATGAAGAGTGAGTACCTCTTCCTTTGTTTTGCATTGACACTACTTCTTCCCAGCTTTGTTTATTTCTTCATCTTCCTGCATCTCCACAGTCGTACATGTGCATGCCAGGGTTTGGACCCAGACACCTGCGGAGCTTCGTTTTCCTTTGGCTGCTCCTGGAGTATGTACTTCAATGGCTGTAAGTTTGCCCGCAGCAAAGTGCCCCGCAAGTTCCGCCTGCTTGGAGACTACCGGGAGGAGGTGAGGGAGTGGTCAGCTGCCACAAATCCTAGAGGAATTCATCTATTGCAATCTCTTTTTTTTCTGGTGTTCCAGTAATGAAAGGCAAACTTAGTCACTCAAATCTTCTGCCTCCTAGAGGCTTAGGTTGGATGTGACAATATCACCTGTAGCCAGAACACTCACAAACAAACACTTGTTTATTCTTTTTAGGAAGAGAAGATCGAGAACAACCTTCAGAATCTTGCCACTGACCTTGCACCACTCTACAAAAGACTGGCACCTGAGGCCTTCCAAAACCAGGTACGAAACATTCAACAGCTGCCGTACTTTCTTCTGGTAACCCTGAATTGATTTTAGGTTTCTTCTCTTTGTTCAACACAGCCTTACTTCAGATTTTATCAGTAACCTCCTCACACGTTATCCCCCACATCTCAAATTATCTTGGTATTTCTACATGCAAAGTATTGCTTGAATAGCAGCAAGAACAGCTCAATTACTAATTAAATTACTTATGCTATATGGTGGTACATGTCACTGCCCTAAAGACTTTAGTTCTGCAATGCAGTTTCATTTTCAAACTCTCTAATTGTTTCCAACCAGTTTTAGCAATGAAAGCTGGGGGAGAGTCCCCACTCTCTACTGAGTAAAGCATTTAGAAACTTACTTGTGAGTCTATCCACACCCAGACTCTGGAACAGCCTTCCCGTAGATGCGTCCACATCTCTTACAGCTTTTACACAAAATCTTAGCTTGAAACTTTTATCATCTTCAGCACAAACCGAACTCTTCTCCTGTCTTGTCCTTTCACCTCTCATAGGTGGAAAATGAGGAGACAGGAGGGGACTGCCGGCTTGGAAGGAGGGAGGGACGTCCTTTTTCGGGGGTCACAGCCTGTGTGGATTTCTGTGCCCACGCTCACAAGGATACTCACAACATGAATAATGGCAGCACTGTGGTAAGTAAGCTACAAGCAAGTGTGACACCATGCTATCTACTTCTGTGTTTTGTGTCTAAACACACCCCCAACATACTTCAAGGGTCATTGGTTCTAGTTTTTTAAAGTCTGACTGATTAGGTAGGGTCTACTGTTTGGTTTAACAACTTGCCTGTTGTCTGTGTCCTATTTCAGGTTTGCACTTTAACCAAGGAAGATAACCGTGCAGTGCGTAACATACCAGAAGATGAGCAGCTACATGTTCTGCCACTTTACAGGATCGCTGACAGGGATGAGTTTGGTCAGGTTGAGGGCCAGTGGGCTAAGATCCGAAGTGGTGCTCTGCAAGTTCTGTCTTCCTTTCCCCGTGAGGTGAGCGGACAGGGAAACAGCTTTTGAAATTATGATGTTTTCGAGTGTTTTGGGAAAATTATAAACATGTAACATGTTTTAAATCATTGATTTTTTTTGTGTTCATCAGGTTCGTCTTCTGGCTGAGCCAGTGAAATCTGCCCGTAAGATAAGACAAGAGGCTCGTCTGAGGGCTCAAGCAGAGAAACTGGAGAAGAAGCTCGGACTGACTCCTCTCACTCCTGGGAAAGTGAAAAGTGAAACCCCCAATAAAGGTAGTAAATCCAAGTCTCTCTGTAATAATAAATTGTATGCTGAGGTCAAAATGTATACATGTTTTTGAGTATTACATCATATATGTATTTTCTACATCCAAACAGAGCCTCAGGGCTACTACAGCTCACACGGACTACCACCCAGACCTGCCAGCGTTGGGAGGTATCTGCCAGACAGGAATCAACCCAGCACTTACAACCAGAGCACCAGCAGCTACCCCACTCTGGGTGCAGGGATCGTCCCACAGAAAGAGGTCATCTCCCCCAATTCTGTCCATGCTGGCCTCCAGTACGGACAGAATGGCTCAGCTCTCAATTATAAGACAATGAGTGACGCCGTGAATGGTTATTCTCCAGCATCTGCTGACCAGAGTGTTACATCAGAACTTATACCTCCACATAATGCCCTTAGTGACTACCCCCCTACTTTTAAAACTGAGCCGAATGAGGTGCACTGCTCCTCTCTGTGCAGACCCTCCCAAAGTGGGAGTGCTCCTCCTCCCTCCTCCTTCTCCCCCAGACCTACCTCTGAGGGTCTCTTCAGCAGGCTCAATGGACTCCACAGGGCTGCAGGAGATGTCGCAGCAGAGGTCAGGGGTCATGGCCTCCCTCCTCTCTCATCTCTTCCCCTTCAACCAGAAACTCCCCCACTTGAACCAGAAGAAGTGAAGCAGGAAGAGGTGTGGTCAGACAGCGAGCACAACTTCCTGGATCACAATATAGGCGGAGTAGCCGTGGCACCATCACACGGCTCCATCCTGATAGAGTGTGCACGGCGGGAGCTCCACGCCACCACTCCTATCCTCAGGCCAAACCGCAGCCACCCCACCCGCATCTCCCTGGTCTTCTACCAGCACAAGTCTCTAAATGAACCAGGCCACGGGATGGCTATGTGGGACGCCAAAATGGCCAAGCGGGAACGAGAGCGGGAGGAGGAGGCTGAGAGATTAAGAATGGAGGACATCACAGGCACCAGCAAAGGAGCTGGTGGTGTGGACCTGGAGGAGGAAACGGGGGAGGAGGCAGAGGAGGCAAGGAGGATGAATGTCCCCACGCGTCAAGCATGGACTCGCCCGAGGGATGGTGTCATCACCGTGTCCCCTTATGCTCTTACCCAAGTGACAGGTCCCTACAATCGCTGGACTTAGTCAACATGTTTTACACACACACACACACACACACACACACACACACACACACACCCTGTGCTTCTGCCTTACCTCAATCAACTTCAAACTGCTACTCTCATTTTTACGTCGTTTTCATTGTGCTTTTCTAATATCTGTTTGTTTACTTTGTTCTTCTTCATCTCTGCCTTCAAAGTGATGTGGAAGAGCAAAGTTTGTTGGCTTTTTAACTGTGAGTCTGGGTGTCGTTTTTATTGTAAAGAGATGGTGCTTTGAAGCATTTTAAGACGTTTTTAAACTGGTTTTATATACATGATTAAGAACAAAAAAGATGTGATTATTTATTCTGATCATAACGATTTCTATTTAATTCCTGGTGTAAGCCTGTTTACTGCAAGATTTCTATGATAACCTGCATTATGTGTTGATGCTCAGATTTTGTGTTGTACAGCAGGATTATGCTCTTTATTTTCAGCCAATCATTCTCTTCTCATAAGATGAATCACGTTGGCTTTTACATTGGTGCCATTCTCACTGTAACCTTTGTTTAGCAAACTCATTACATCACATAATGTAGAAAACAAGACTAATATTGTGCATATATTTACTACAGATTGTCACATGTAGCATCGTGCTTTTCATTCTGCTGTCGGCAGTCGATGAAAGAAATGTACGTCTTTGGTTTGTTGTTTTATTTTCTCTACATCTGAATGGTTTGTCTTTTATTCACAGATATGTATGGCATATTAAGAAGCACTTTTTTGTTTTCCTAAACTTAACTTGAAAAAGGTCCCAATCTATAGGCCTGAATATGTATGTACAGATAGAGATATATATGACAGCTTAGCATGAACCCGGTTTTATTTTTACAGTGTTTCTGCATTTATTTGATTGAAAATGGCATACATATCTAATGAAATTCAAAACTTAGCATAATGAGGAATTGTGAAATGCTGCAACAATGAAGTGCTTATCATTATCGGCACTTAACTTGTATGTTCACCTTCTGGAAAAGGTATTCAAAGATCTTTCATGGGGCACAAGTGTGAACAAACTTACTGTACATTTGAATGGTGCTAATGAGACTTCTGTTTTATTTTTACAGAAATCACAAAGTGTCAGATTTGGATACAAAAAACTCTGTTAGCCAATGCTGACTAATCAAACCATTTCTTCTTTTGCCTCCTCTCTGCTCTTGTTGGAAAACCACTCAAACATCAGATACCCACTCAGACAATTGCCTAAGACGATTTTGGGTGCTCGACCCTTGTAAAGACTTTGTTTACAGATAGCTTTTTTTTACAGGGTCTGAATAAGGGGGTTGGTGTCAACTCCTGGTAAATCAGGATTTTTATTTTGTATTACCCATGAAAGAGAAGCTCTTCATTTAAAGGAAAAACTCGACAATGAAATTTCAGCACAACCGATAAAGACCTTTCACTGGTATTCACACTAACACTGGTGGTGGTAATGTTTCCTGTGAGAAACATTTTGGACTCTTTACACACTTCGACTTCCTTTTGGTGCTAACAGGACAGGATGTCATGGTACATGCATTGACCTAACCTGGTTATATACTCAACGGTGGTGGCATGGTGCTTTTTTGAAACTCAGCACACACTGATCTGGTATATATAATTCAGTATGAAGGTAGTTTTATCATTTCTCTGGATGTTCACTGGCTGACAACAGACTGAAAATCGTTGGTATCCCACCATTGATCATGATGTTTTTCAAAATACCAGTAAAAAGCAAATTATTGTCTAGATGTCCATCTTTCAAAGAGTTCAAACGTCTTCCACAGAGAACTAAACTCTCAGATAGATCTCAAAAAATCATCAACATACACACAAAATGAAATGAATGTAAACCGTTTTTAAATAGTTCGATTTAGAAAGACATTTTTTTCAACATGACAAAGTAAATGTTTCTTTTGATTTACTGTGGGGGACGTTCTCAGTCCACACTCAAAGTCTTTGTATCAACGAGGAACTAATAACTAGCACCAGCATTCAAAAATCTGAAAAAAAAAAAAAAAAAAACTTTTATTAGTAGAAAAAATGTAAATATGTATGTGAACCATATTGTTTTTACTGTATTGTTAATGGTGTTTAGACAATGGATGATCTTGCTTATTTTGAAACTGAATTACTGTATGTTGCTGAAAGTATATCCAGTTTAGACTTGAGAAGAGACTTAAATTTAGCATTCCTTTTATGGATGGCTGATCTCTCTTTCGGGATTGTGAAATAAAGTCATATTTATATTTTGGACCTGAACATGATTTCTTCTGTCCTTATTGGTGTGTGTGGGTGTGATGAAGAGTCTGTATGTTTGCATAATCTTTGACAGATATGTGAGGGTTTTTTAAGCATTTATTCTTTATATAGTTAATTAAAATAGGATGTAGGCTGATGTGTTTTCAACAAGCCAAACATGGGTTTCATGGGTTAGTCACGATTAAAAAAAGCCACAAAAAAAAAAAGGTTTTCTTTTTTTTCTAAATTTCCCACACCAGCATACTGTATGACTCACTGCTAGAGATTTTAGTCTAGTAATATGTCCTTTAGGGATGACTCACGACTTGTTTTTGCACAATTTGTCTCCAGTGCTGGTAATATGTTGTTTTTTCTCTCTTAAGTGATGTAAGAAAATGATTTGCTTCTGACTTGGTGAGATGAAACTTAAACTTCAACAAACACAAGAGAGCTTCAGGAGTTTAGTAAAATGTAAAAGCTGAGCTCTACTATTTGTAGCTGAATGTTGAATCTGAAATTTGCCTTTAGAAATCTTATTGTTATAAAGATAAATAAGTGGAAGAAAAGTCCATTTTGTCTAAGTTTTCATTCAATCTAATTTGAATCAGTGAATGTTTTTATGGTTTCACAATTCTATTTGTTCTGATAACAAAACTGCTTCCAACGTTACAATTTGACAAGACTTGTTAAGTGTCAATGCACCAATCCAACTTAATTCAAGCACAATATTTAGGTAGAGCATGTTGTCCACTAATCAGATGATCATTTCGATCCCCAGCTCCTCCAGTCTGCATGTTAAAGCATCCTTAAGCAAGAGCATGAGCAGTTGGCACCTTGTGTGGCAGCTAATGGCATCAGTGTATGAATGGGTGAACGAAATATGTAGTGTAAAAGTGCTTTGAGTGGTCACAAGAATCCATTCACCATGTAGTATTAAGTAGCAGAAAATGGAGAAACTCCCACATGAGAACAAACACACCACAGTGATGGTACAACATAATGATTCATAACTCTGAATTCCCATGTGAATCTATGAATGAGAGAGAGATAGTGGTTGTCAGTTGTTGGACTAATCACAAGTAAATAATTATCTTAGCTTGCTCTTTATATAAAAATTCCTCATGGCTTTTGTCAACCTTTCCAAACCCCTTTAAAATTGTCATTGCTGTGTCGAATTTGCTCACACAGCAGGCCACATGTGACCAGTCACCAAAGGAGTCAATAACTGAGCTCTTGTAGGCATTACACAAAAGGGCTTTATACTGTCATACCAGCGTTGATTTTACATTATACCAGAATCTGTCAAAACAACAGCTCAGGCTTTCATCTAACATGCCAGACTCACAAATAAAACACAATGTTCCTCCTATTCAAATACATAGCATGCTTTCCAGGTGAAATTGCAAACATTTTGGAAACTTTGGAAATCACTCCAACTACACCAAGCAAACAACCTTATCTCACCTTAATGTCACCGTATCAGTTAAAGTGTGTCATCAGGGAAAACAAGAATGCTGTGTCACAGTCAGGTATGCACTAAAGGTCCTCTAAATGATAAGACATCAGAGCCAAACGTCCTGAGGGTACTGTGGTAAAAAATAACACCTGGATTTGTCTCAATTCAGTGAGACTAAACAGCTGACAAAAATGAAGAGTAACAAGTAAAGTAAAATTGCTTTGTTTCAAGTCCTGCATTGAAAATTATACTCGCGTAATAGTAGCCTACATAATTATTAGCAACAAAATGTATTTAAAGTATAAAAAGTAAAATAGTTTGTATTCTTAAGGGAAGGTGAAGTATAAAATACACAATATCCCTTTGAAATTTATTGGAGTAGGAATATAAAATTGAATAAATGAGAAACACTTACTACTAAAGTACAAGTATCTCAAACTAAAGTACAGTGTTTGAATAATTGTACTTCCAATCCAACGATTGTTGTTCTACACATGACTCTGCATCCCAACCTCCTCCTCCACCAGCGCCATTAAGTTATTTCATTTTTCATTATGGATTAAAGCAGGCAGACCTTAGAACTAGTGTAGTTTTTTACTTTTTCAGTGTGAGACAACATATTAAAAAATGGTGTATTTAACATGTGTGGAAGGTACTGTATGGGTTTGAATGATGTGAGGAATATGACAATTGTTTGAAGATTTATTTTCATGAGACAACTTAAATTCAGACATTTTGCCATACAGTTTATATCCCATCCCTTAAATATATGTTGTATTAGGTCCTTACTGTACATGATAATATTGAATTTATGGTATTCATGCATCAGTGTATTAGAATCACTTTATTGGCCAGGTGTGTGTACACACACGAAGAATTTGATTCCGGTTCACTGTGCCCTCAATTGTGCATACAGGTATAGAGATACAGTAAACATGAATTAAAATTAAAATTAAGGAAATGATAGATATATAGTCAAGATACTACTGATTGCGACTAAGAAGACAATAACAAGGAACTGGAACAAGACTGAATCTCCTACCATAGAACAATGGCTAGGGATCGTAAGTGAAATATACTGTATGGGAAAAATAATCTACCAACTTTAACTGAAGAACGATGTCTCTGTTACAAAATGAAAAAAATGGGTGTTGTATGACATAACGAAAGACATGTGACATGTTTATTGCTTTTTCTTTGTTGTGTATGTTTTTTGTGTATATGAAAAAAGAAGTAATAAACATTACAGTTAAAAAAAATGATTAAACAAATAGAAAACTATATAAAACGTATAGAAATAGAGCTACAAATAGAGATACGCTAACTATATACAGTTACATTAGTTGTAGACAATAAATGAAAGTCACAACATATAATTAAACAAAATATTTTATCTACTTCTTCTTCATCTGAGGCACTATGTAACAATTTTGCTTCTGACTCAGTGAGATGAAACTTAAACTTCAACAAACATAAGAGAGCTTCAGGAGTTTAGTAAAATGTAAAGCAAATCTAGAGAAATAAGTACGAAAGACGTGTGAGCTGTATGCTGTATAAATCTGATTTGTAGCCATGATACCTGCAGCCATGACTGTTGATACTGTTTTATTTATGTTTATTGCTTTTTTCTTTGTTGTGTATGTTTTTTGTGTATATGGAAAAAAAGATAGAAAACTATATAAAAAGTATAGGACATACAGAGAACTGAAATTACGTTTCCCTCTTATACTGGTGTAAACAGCAATAAACATGAAATATAAAATATAAGTAAAAGATTTAAAAAAATATATAATATATACAAGATAAGACAGTGGCAAGTATGGAAGATATAAATAGTATAAATATGGCGTTACAGTTGTAAAAAAAAAAAAGATTAAACAAATAGAAAACTATATAAAACAGCATAGAAATGCTGCTGATAGAGATACAATAACTATATACAATCACATTAGGTTGTAGACAATGAATGAAAGTCACAACATATAATTAAACAAAATATTTTATCTCCTTCTTCTTCATCTGAGGCACTATGTAACAGTTTTGTAGCATTAAGAAGGTTTGGTGTGTGTCTGCCTTTTATAGGGAGCCCTCCTCCTTGTTGGCGCATGATCCCCCGCCTCGACGTGGACCCGGGCGGCCGCCGTACGTGAGTGAGCGGTCGCAGTGACGCAGAAGCGCTGAACGGGCAGAACATCTCCACTGTCAAGATGGCGACATCGGAGCCGGTAAGAGAGACAAGAGATAGCTGCGGAGAAAAACCAGTGATTCGCACAGAAATAGCAGCTACATCTTCACTATACGTGGCTGTTTTATTACATAGTGTCGCCTCCTCGAAGAGGGGGCCGACATATCGGGGAAAGGGTTGAGTTTGAGGCCAGCGATGTGTCATTTCGGCGTGGATCGGCGTTAGCGTTAGCGCAGCAATGTGATGGAGAGCCTGACTTTGTTGGCAGGGAGGGACTGACTCACTGAGTGCACGTCGTTCATTCAAACTCCCCGATCAGTGGGTTGTTTTAACCCGCTCCCATGCTGGAGTCGGCACCTTTGTGGCGTTTTTTAATCAAGCATCGACACATTTAGACGCTCGTGGTTTCGTATTATTGTTAAAATCTGAGACAATCTGGACACGTGTGTGTGTAGCTCGTAGCTAGCCTAGTGTTAGCACGGCTGCTAAAGCTGAAGCTAGCGACGCTAACTTGCCCAAACTGTAACGTTACAGTGTTTTACTGCCTTTAAAATAATATGTATATATGACTGACCTAAAGCTAGATGTTTTCTGCGAGCTGTTATTCATTATTGTATGAAATATTAACCCTGTAGAGCTGGATACTACTGTAAAATATTAAAGTTAGTAGCCTGCTGTTAACTAGCCTGAAATACTTGCTGGGTTTTGATGGTGTGGCAGTGATATTGCACATTTTTATGTGATATTTAACTGTGTGTGTGTGTTATAGCTTTAGTCCCCCTGAGGAAAATCAGTAACTATAATGTGGATATGATGGCCTATGAGATATAAAGTGTATTTATAGTATTGTCTCTTACTTATAATGATGACTAAAGGTCAGGAGAAGGCCCATTGTGACAGATCTGTAACTACAACGCCACATTTAGCCTCATATCACGAGATTGGTAAAATATTAATACATCCCACCCCACACCTCATATCTTTGCATGGAGCATTGGAAAATGTCCTTCATTGGTGGTGATCATACAGAGATTATGTATTTTGTATTTAGAGAAGTTATACGATGTCTTTTGTTTTGTGTGTCTCCTCCAGAAAACAACCGAAACTGAAGATCAACAGACCGACAGCCAAGTCGTCGCGAACCCTGAGCAGTATATCAAGCACCCCTTGCAAAACAGGTGAGAATAAAACGGCCGCACACACCTAAAGCTGCTGTGCGCGTACATACGCTGCAGTATTTTCGGATATTAATGGAGATTAGGCAACACTGATCGCACAGCTGAATTTGGTCAAAACTTTGTCGTCGTTGAAGATCTGATCCGCATTTCGCAACAAAGACTGTAATCTTCCTGATAACACATGCTTGTTTTAAAAAAAAAAAAGGCCTAAAAATGTTAGAAATTGAAAACATATGTCACAGCAAATAATTATGTGACTGAGGCCGGTTACAAGGAGGAAACAAATGATGTAGCACAACATGGAGGACTGTCACGCGTCAAAGGCAGTTAAACTGAAAAAAAGCACAAGTTTAAAGTGTTGTCAAATTTAGAATAAGATAAATAGTGTTTTTATTTCATCTATTTCACGTCTGGCAATTAAAAAAGAGGTTGCACGTAGACTACTTTGTGCTGAGACTTACTCCTGACAAAGGAGGAAAGTACAGTATTGTGAAATTGCTTGTGTTTAGTGACTCAGGATGTGTGTTTACTGGATTGATGCGTTTTTTTAAGGATACATTACCAGTGAAATCATTTGGAGCACCGCATTAAGCCTATAGCAGCCCAATAATTAGTTTGACGTTTTGTGGATATGTGTTGTTTTTTTTTTTTTATATTCACAGCAGAAGCACCAAATGAAGAACTCTGCCTCCTGCTCTGCGCGCTCGTGTTGCAACTGTTGTTCACTATTGTCCTTTTAGAAATGTTATCATAGTTCTGCGGTTGTGACAACCTATTCACGAGCATTGTACAGTCCGTTTAGGAAATGCTGAATAGTTCACTTAGTAAGTCACTTCTAGTCCATTCTGCTTGTTCAGCGCAGCCTCAGGGGTCAAGGCTGTCCACGTCTGCTGCTGTAGCCTGACTGACGTTAACCTGGCATACTGGTTTTAGGCGTTAGGATTTGATGTAAAACGTCCTGTGGTCAGGTTATTGTAGTGCGATGCTTCAACTGTAATGCCATTAACTATGGACGCCTCAGTCAAAGGGCTCTGTGTTGTCACATATCTCTTGCCTCACGGCTGTTTTTAACCATAGGGAAGTCCTGTCTTGTCGAATTATTGGGAATTTTGTAAGACTGGTTTGTTGTGAAATCCTTTTTAACAACCTGATTAGATTATTTAGTGCATGTAGCTTAAACTAAGGCAGACAGGTATTTCTATTATTTTGTCTTCCCTGTTTATATAATAATAATGATAATTATATAGGATAACAGAAGAATCTCACAAAAATGACAAAAGTATCAACACCTCCCTTTAAACAAACCTTCATGAAGGGAGGATTTATTGCATGACTGTTGTATTAGAAGAAGTTAGTTGTAGCTACTAAACTGGCAGCTGTGTGAGTGTTGTAACATCTTGTCTCTGTCTTGAATTCGCTCTGCAGCAAAACGACTGAGTTAGTGGGATAGAATAAAAAATTCAGCCTTGTTGAAAGAGAAACTGCTCAGTGAACCAAAACCAGCAGAAACTGCAGCTTTGCAGTTTCCCTGACAAAAGAAGTGTCGTTTTAATAACGCGTGATAGCGTGCAGAGACTTGAAACTTAACTCGAGATCGTCAGTGCAACCGTATTAATATCACGTCTGCTTTTAATTCTGCCAAGAGTTCGGTGAAGGTGAATCTACAGATGGATTTGAACAGGCTGTTCATCTCTATTACTTAGCTGTAACATAAGTAGGCATGGCGACCACTTTCAAGTTTCAAGTCATGCAACGTGATTTTCACACGGTACTGAAATAAAAAGGAAACAGCTGCCGGAATGTGATTTAGTTTATGAAAACGCGTATCATGCAGCGAGAAATGTTCTGCATTAATGCACAGTCTAGCAAAAAAAAAATGAAAAGCACGGATAATCTCTGTACTAATGCTCTCATGGTTTTATTTCCAGACGTGGCTGTTCCTTTCTGTGGAGATATTGATGGATAAAATGGCCGTCAAATTGGTTTTAGAAGAGAGTGCCAAACTCCTTTGGTGGCTGACCTACAATCAGCCAAATCATTTCTGTTATGAGCAATATAGACTAGCCAATACTGAAGTTAATACTAATATTCGAGAGTTTAACAAATCCCATAATTTGAGCAGGATATTTTACAGCTTTCTGGTGGACAGACCATGTAATAGTGATTTTACAGTGTTTAAATTACCTCTATGTTCTGCAATAGACATACATTTCTTTAATGCAGTTTCTTGTTGGCCGACGTACACAGACGTATCTGCAGTGCGATCATTTTGCAAGGTTTGCTTCAATTTTGAAACACAAAGAACACTGACTAACCCAAGATTTTATCGTTACCACTGAGAAAGTATATTAAAGGCACTTTTTTAAAAACTATTCTTAACCATGCGGTCTGCTTATCGTTCCAGTACAACCCTCCCTTTATGTCTACATAGGCACAGCCTATACGTCTAAATATACCTCCCCTCCTTATACGGTCTTGTCCTGTAGATCAGCCAATATATTGCCAAATAAAAATGTATATAGATCAAAATATTTAATTAAAGTGTGATTCATTTCATTCATTAAATGTTGCTCAGTCTGCATAAAAACCATGCAGGGCCTCTTTGTGATACCCTGTTGATCTCTAAAGAAAGCCTGAAACATGCACACACATGCGCGCACACACATACACACACACAAAGAGTTTATAGACATGTGTTTTGTCTCAGGAATGTTGTTTTGTCTTTATTTTAAAACCTGGAATTAGCCAAGACGTCTACACCTGTGTCTGGCAATACGATCCACCGCCCACGCTTGAGGAACAAAGTCATTCACTTTAGGATTTGAACGACTTTTTGAACTGTTTCAGGTCATACTGGAATTAATTGACTTATAAAGGAGCAGGGCCCCCAATAAATACATCACTGACTTGATGGTACTGTTTGCCAAGTAGTAGCAGGCATGTAAACAAACTGTCCTCAGTCTGTTTCAGCACCAGGCGCCTGAATGTTCCACCACTGTTGTTTAATAATGGAGTTTCTACATGGCACGATTATTAACATCTGTTTATGACGCATGGGTGGGGTTTAATAGTTGATTACTGTTGTGGTGTTGTGGTTGGGGGGTGGCGGCACAGGTTTAGGCAAATGTCCCCTCATCCCTCCCCTGCTAGCCCTTCTGGGAGCAGATGAAAGAATAATAGCACTCGCCATAAACAAAGGCTGTATTTGTAGCGCTGATGATGGCTAGCTTTCTCTGTTCTCTTGCATTGATATGCATGCTTTTGTAACTAGCTGTTGTGTCCTGTTGTGGAATAGGTGCATATCTGTGTTATAAGCTTTGGCTCAAGGCTGTTTTGTTTTTCATATAATAGTGCTTACAGCAAATGTAGACATGTCCTTATTCTACTGAGACTTATCAGAAATATTTGAGTTGTTTTGCCGTTCGAAGACAGAAAAAACAAATAATTGTTGTCCTATGACAACTCAGTGTATTAATTCTTATGTTTTCCCCTCTTTCAGATGGGCCCTGTGGTATTTCAAAAACGACAAGAGCAAAAGCTGGACAGAGAACCTGCGTCTCATTTCCAAGTTTGACACAGTGGAGGACTTTTGGGCGTAAGTGTTCTCCGCTCGTCGTGTAATATAATTCTGATTTTGTCACCGTTCAGGTATTTCAATAAAATAATTTAGTCTTTCACCCAAGAATGAATTTCCTGGAGCCAAAACACAAGACGATCAGTTATCCTGTCAGTAACCGCTGATGGAGACTCAGATTACTGAAATATTGTTGTAACGCTAAATTAACAATAATGCGGGCAACAACATTGTTTACATTTTCCACCTCACTCATTTTATGCGCATTTGCAGTATATGTTATGAAAAGCACAAACAAGTCAATTAAAAATACTGATTAAGAAAGAGTTTCTGAAATATTAGCTTCCATGTAAGCAGATCAGCTTTTACAGAGAAGCGTCTGACACCAGAGAGTTTACACATTTGTGTTCCTCATACCATTACGGTGAAATTACACCGGGCATGAATGAGACGCGTTCCATGTGTGGCCGTGGCTGCTAGGGCAAATCACGAACGTGCTACTCAATGTTTGAAACGCCTAAATAACCGCCATGGTCTGTTTCAGAAGCACTCTCCGCTCGGCTCTGCAGAGAATACGCGGCTGTATTATTTTTGACAGATACTACGAGTGACCCCGTGTCAATCTGCACAGAAATGGCGTAGAGAATCCAGTCGATTTTTCAAAATAAAACACCCTGTGCAAACTTTGGATCATAAAAGCAGCCGAAAGGAGAAACAATTTAACTATGTAGCATGTGTACATATTTAGAAGCACGTAAACCAAAGAGAAATGACCAAGTTAACAAAATCTGGTGAGCAAGGCGCTTTGCTTCTAAAATGCTCCTTGTGGGGTTTGGAGTCACGTTGAGAACGGACCAAAACAGCGTTGTGGTTGCAACGTGACAGAAATGTGCCCTGTGAGCAGAACAACATTTACAGTAAAGCATCTAACAGCTTTTCACATGACGTAAAATACCAGAGTGTACAGATTTGTGTTCCTTATTCCATTAATCTGAGGCACGGTAGATGAAGCTTGTACTGTCACTAAAGTCACTACTCTGTGTTTTTTACAGATTATACAACCACATACAGCAACCAAGCAAACTCGGCTTCGGCTGTGATTATTGTTTATTTAAGGTAAGACCTTTTTGTTTCAATTAAATCAGTTTTTATAAAGAAAATGAAGAATTTTTCTTGTTACCCTTGGGATGTTTGTAGCATGTAAAATTAAACGCCATGCTACAGTGTCAAGAAAAATATATTTCACACAGCTTGATTTTTAACGATCTGTTTAATACCTTTGTTCACTCTGTGTGTCAGGATGGGATCAAACCGATGTGGGAGGACGACAGGAACAAACTCGGGGGTCGATGGCTGATGACTCTCAATAAACAACAGAGACACAATGACCTTGACCGCTACTGGATGGAGACGGTAAAACTCTTTTCATCTCGTAGACAAACCTGTATCGTCTTAATGGCTGTGATTTATGATAAAAAAAAAAAAAAAGATTTATATAGTTTGACGTTTTGTGTATTTTGCAGCTCTTGTGTTTAGTCGGTGAGTCATTTGATGAGGCAAGTGAAGATGTGTGTGGAGCTGTGGTCAACGTCAGACCCAAAGGTGACAAAATAGCCATCTGGACAAGCAACTGCCAAAACAGGGACGCCATCATGACGATAGGGTAAGTTTAAAAAGTCACCTTGTCAGTCGGAAATAATGGCCAAGTACATGTGATGGAACGATTCAGGGAACTGTAGCCAACCACTAGGTGGTGACACTGATTTAGCATTAGTCCTCACACAGCATTAATTTCTTGTCTTTCCTCAGGCAACTTTATAAAGAGCGTCTGAACATCCCCATCAAAGCCATGATCGGCTACCAGTCACATGACGACACATCCAGCAAGAGCGGATCCACCACCAAGAACATGTATTCTGTTTGAACCCCTCCCTTCCCCTTTCAACTTGCTGTAGATTTAAACAATTACCAAACCGCATCATTACAATAATAATTTTTGAGTTGTCAACTACTGTAGTGTCTTTTCCTTTTATTAAAAAAGAGATTTGTTCATAGTGTGTACAGTTGGAGTTCCCCCCCACCCAACATGAGAAATGAGTGAAACTAGTGAGCTAGAGAAGATGTCAAACGTGAGCGAGAGAACACAAATGATTTGCTTTTAGAGTTGAAGAGTTCTGTGATTAATACCAGTGAGCTAAGAACAAGCTTTTTTCAGTACTTAATGGCTTGGATTTGCAAAAAGAAAAAAACAAACAAAAAAAACTTGTTACAGCCTTGTGTTTTTTCTCATGCAGAGTTCTCACTCCTTACAAAAAGTGTTTCTCACCTTACAGGAAAAGATGGTAGGCAACTTTATATCCTCTCACTGAACAAATTTTAAGGGCAGTTTTAACTTGATTTATCCACAAGTGTTAAGCATGAAGAATCTACAGTATCTTAAAGGTGTGTAAAAGACGTGGTCGAACTCCAAAGTGTAGGGTTTGGATTTAAGGCCACTTGTTGTTTCAGCCATGCTGGAATTATGGAATATTGCTTGTAGTACTTTTTGAACTTTTTTTCTTCCCCTTACATTTATTTATAATGTATGCATTGCAGTTGAACTTCTTAGTTGAAAGACAACCATGAAATCGTCGTGTTTTTTCAAATTGTTTTTTTTCTTTTCTCTTTTTTGTTATTAAGGTTAACGATGTGGACTACTGCATATAGATGACATTTTTTACAGTGTACCATACAGTAAAAATGCTGACAGAATTAGGTGTGCTTTTCACTGTCTTTTTCCTAACAAAAACTGTAGATAATGTCACACTCCTCTCTTGGTTGATGCAAAGGAAAAGATGATATTCATTGTGAAATGATTTTGCTCATAATGTATCTTTATTATCTGTAATTCCAGGATGTATATTACCTTCTTTCAAGTAAAGGTTAAGTGCTTTGCATTAAAACCAGAACCATGTTTTCTTGTTTCGTGAAAGTTTATGATTTCACAGTGTCTGAAGTGAAGCAACTTGTGGAAGAATAGGACTCAAGTCTGCAATAACTTAATTTTTTTAATGGCGATCTTAGCAAACAGTTTATTTACACATCCAGCAGTGATGGAGCAACATCATTCACTTAGTCGTATTAATATTTACTTTAGCTCTTTTTTGGTCTCCGCCATTTTTATATTGAGCTCAATGATCCTGTGAGAGCCAAAATCATAAAGTTAAACAGCTCAACAATAAAAACTCATCATCAAGCAAAGTCAAGGAGAGCTGGAGATTCAGGTGATAATTCTTTGTAGGTTAATAATACAGATAACCCCTTTCACAGTGTTTTTACCATCAATATCTGCTTCAAAGTCTCTCAAAACCTGGTTTCAAATTGTCAGGATTTCTCTATAATGATAAATATTCAAAACTAAATAACAGCAAAAGTTAATGTTTTGAAACGAGCCGCCCAATCGGCTTCTTCAGGACTCTGATGATTGAAATATTGCTAATCCTGATACAGAGCTGAACTCATGACGTCATGTACAGGTTAGTATCAGTCATTTCTTTCACCTGTGTCTGAAACAGGTCCATGGGGTTTACGTGCTCTCAAAGACAGATTAGCAGTGCTTGCAACAATAAACTGAAAGCTTTGTGATTTTAAAGACACAATTACTTTGTGAGCAGAGAAAACACTACATCTCCCATGATTACAAGCGTGGCAGCACAGGTACTTGTGTCACCATAACTCAGTTTCATCCACATTCATAAAACTAAACTCTGTGTACAGCTGTCCTCTTTGTCCCGGACACGTTTAACCTGTGAACATCTGAAGTTTGTGGGAAACAGTGTTCCCTAAAGGTAAAAAAAGACAAATATTGAATATGAATTGATGTTACAAATTGATTGAGGTGTGGAACAGAATCTGGAAGTTCCTGTTTCAACTACACTGTTCACGTAAAACAAGAAAAAACAAGGACAAGATCATAATCTTGCGTAAACCTGTTCTAATTTTGCTACAAAACATTGCATTTGTGTAGGGCCCTGTGACACAGGAGCGAGAATATGTGTTCAGGGCCAGGTTCAAGTTGTTTTAAAAAGGTAAATAATCTGAAATCTGAAACACACAGTCACATTACAGTTATAGTTACATTAAACAGACCACGCCTAGAAACTCGGTTATACTGTAAAGTACACAGACAACACCCACAGTGCTGTACGCAGCCAACGTTGCATTTCTGGATCTGTAACTTTTTGTGTTAACGTCCGTGTTCTTAATCCCACAAATGAGCTGTCAAAACAAATGTCTCTTAATGTCACGTTATCATCCAGTCAAACAGGATTTTGTGATCTTACAGAAACTCCGATCTGATAGGAGCCAAATCTGTGTATACAGTGGCCATGATTTTATTAGAGTGCCAAAGCTAATATGCAAATCCTTAGATCTGTGAAAGAATGCCATAGTGATTCTGAGGTTCATTGTTGATTATGTTAATAGCGATAAAAGGTATTTGTACAAAAAAACAAATTAACATAAATAAGGTATATTAGAGTGTTAGACTTCAGTTTATTTGTTCTGTTGGCTGTGCTTGCCAAAAAGTATAATACGACTGATGTGTTTTGTTCATTTGCTGTACAAGCTTTCAATAGATAGGGAATGTGTTACCGAAGGAACAGTAGAGAAAATGATTTGCTTTTAGGCAACTGTATCAAGAGTTTGGAATAAAAGTGGTCATAATCCATAGGTGGATTGAAATACAGCCCAGCGGAGTGATGAAAAATAAATTATTGGTTCTCCTGCCATGATCCAGCAACAGTGTTTACAGATGTCTTACTCAGTCCATCCTCAATGCTCACATGCTGGACCCTGGCGGCCTCGTATCAGGACATCGTCATAATCAAAGGTTTTTCCTCTTCTCGTTTCCTCAACAGGTTTGAAATCATGAAGGACGAGAAGAACCAAAACTCCACGGCGTAGCTGAGCTCAAACAGCTCCAGGTTGACACTGAGCATCCATTCAACTACAGCAGACAAGTGAAGGTAGTAGTACTCCTCCTGGGCAAACAAACAAGTATCTGAAGTGTTTCAAGTTAAGGAATTAGTGAACACAAGTACAAGTTTAAAGTCTAAGCCCTTCTAAGCACTTCTAGATATATAATGACCTGAATGGCTGAGAATCTTCACTTTTAGCCCAATACTGGGACTATGTTGTGTCCTACACTTATGTTTTAATGTTAATGATGAAAATCATTAATTAAATTCTACAAAACTGTGTTATCTGTTATATCTTCCAGATATAAAAGTGTGCAATGTTAGTTGTTGTTGAGTGTTACAGGAAAGTCATATAAGACTAACTAAACCAGAGTCAGTTATTCATATCTACTTCTGTCACGTATGCTCATGTAGCCAGTCCCACTTTGTAAACACAGCAGCAGACCCGGATCCAAACATGCCACAAAATCGACTGTACAGTTGTAAAACAGCTGGAGAGTTAAAACTCAGACGTCACTGCTCAAGTCAGCTGCTGAAATGTGCTGATTCAATCATCCACAACTCACACGCACTTACGTAAAAGTACAATTCATTTATCTGTAAGATTTATGAAAGGATACAGCAGATGGTGACTATTGTTTGCGCCACACAGGAGATGATACGCAGGGGGTAGAGAACTTTCTCAAATCCTGTAAGGGCACACTTCTTGGTCAGCGCGGTGAGCAGGACAGTGTAGAAGCAGATGCATGTGAAACTGATGGCAGCTCCGAGGTAGTGAAGGAGTGACAGGTAATATGGCTGTGGAGGACAGTCAGTCGTTCACATGGTCAATAGTTGAACACAAACACTGATTGACTAAAATGTGTAGATACATGTAAAAATAGTACTGAGGACAAAGTATACAAGCTTTGTCAGCTGTGCTTGTGATCTAAATCATGAACAATGACATAAAACAAATAGTTACCCACCTTTGTTTGCTGTCAACATAAACGCAAACCGAGGCTGTTCAGCTTTATTGTCTACATTATATGATTAAATCCTGTCTGCTTCCTGTTATATGTGATGAATTTCTCACATTTATTAAAACACATTCAGCAGGAAGCAATTGCAGTACTTACGTTGCAGTTCCCAGCCGCAAATGCTCCCATGGCCGCCACCACACCAAAGACCAGTGCAAACTTGCTCAACATGGAATGACATGCGTGTCTCTCCATAATATGGGCATGGTGGAATATACAGAACAGCAGAACTAAGGAGGAGATCACAGATGGTATAACACAAATCCCTCATATCATGCATCGTGTATTCAGACTTTAGAAGGTAAACTCACACAGAAAGGATCCAGCGTTGATTGTGGCTGTAAAAAGGGAATTTTCTGGCGCAAATGATCCGCTTGAGCTGGAATAACATAATTAATGTTCAATTAATGATGTCTCAGTGTTTGATGGTAGTGAAAAGGTGAAGCAGAGGGTGAATTTAAGTGAGCTGTATTATCACCTTATAGTGGGAGCAAAACAACATCCATTGGACTGATTCCCACTGCAGTAGTTGTGACCTCCCCTGAAAACAAATGAATGAGGTTCTGGACAATCTGTCACATCCAAATGCTGATCGACAACAATGAGACACAACTCACCAGTCACTGAGAGAACACACATGATTGTTGGAGAAGGCCAGGCCATATCTGGAATTATAAAAACAAAATAAAATACTGTAGTGACACAATTTTAATAATTGGGCTCCATCATTTTAAACGACTGTAGAATAAAAACTTCAGAATAAAAATAGAACATTGGTTATTAACAGCTTAAACCTGTTCACTGAATCAATTTATGAGGATTTCAGGGATGTTAAATATCATAGGGGAGCAATACACAACACAATTAGAAGAGAGACTGACTGCCAACTAAGCTCCAATGTTTTGATTGTCATGCTGATTTATCAATAAACCACAACAAATATTTGTGACACTGAATAGAATGCAGAAAAAGAGTTCATGCAAACAGCAAAAATCCCCCCCCAAAAAAAATTCCCGGCAGGCTGAAGGAAACAAATGTTGAACTTGTCACATTACTGGAAAATCTGGTATGCTCACCTTATACATACATACACAAGCTGCCAGAGCACATATTTCAGGGTTGCTGTTTCATAATTTGTTCAAACTGTCTCATGCTTTAAAATGTATATATCATATGCTGCTCTGTCTCTTACATAAACACTTATACACAGATACACAGAGCTAGAATATTATATCAAAGCAGATACATAGAGCTAGACTATCTTCATGTCCTAAGCATGAATATACAGTTCAAGTACAGTTCTTGTTAATCATAATGTGCCATTGTCATTAGTGCCTGTTAGGAGTCACACTGTCACAAAACATTTACAGCTTTATGATCAGCTAAGCTATAAGACAAATACAAATAAATATATGCATTTAGTAGCTCATTCAAGATGTTCACGTAGTCTAACCTAGAATGTAATCTACATCTAATATAGACGTGGCATTTACATTACATCACACAAACCAGAATGCAAAGACAAAAGAAAAGTGTGAATTTCTGGTAAACTTACACGCTCCATGTTCCAATGAAGGACACCAGGGAGAGGGAGACAGGGAAGAGAATCCAGAGCACCATGTCTTGGTAGTGAGGAGGACAGAGTGACAAATTAAAACAGGGATTCCTTAAGTCCAGGTGTCTTCAGTACACTCTACAGTAGACCTCGTCAGGGGGCTGGAGATTCCTCATGTAGTCAGTCTCATACCTACATAGCAAGATTAATACTAGAAAAAAGAAAGTCTTAATCTAATAGCTCTGATATAACTGTTGCTCCAGTTCCTCAAGCAGACTGTTGCACTTCCTCCATTCAGATTATAGCCGTGCCTTTATGTGACTCTCCTCCTTTGCCACTCCTTTTGAAAACCACCTTGTCATGTCAGAACAAATGTTAGGAAGAATGGGGTTGGCCCTCCTGATGCTGTCACATTGTCTTGTACCAAACAGATTTACCTTTATGTTTCATCTTAAAGCCATTGTAGAGTTTTTTTTTGTTTGTTTGTTTTTAAGCAGGTGAGTCTGGATTTGAAATATGAAGTCTTCCAACAGAGGATAAATAAATATAGAGCTTGGTTGTTTTAGATGACATGCTTTTTATGTCCTATCATACAGTTGGGAAGTATTTAAGTACATTTAATCCAGTAAATGCAGTTTTGAGGTACTTGTTTTTTACTGAGTATTTCTATTTTACATTACTTACTTTCATCCCACTATATTCATTCAACATCCATAATTACCCGTCTCTTTGCAGATTAAAATTATGAACATGTAAAAATATGATGCAGTAAGTTTTAAAAAGCAGAAATTTTACTTGTGATGGACTAACTGTGGTTTTACTACATGTGTGTACTTTAAAGTCTGACTACATCTTCCTCTGGTGCGGTTGTGTCTCAAATGGTGTCGTTATGAGAAAAACAAACTGGGAACATGACATTTTTTGTTAGCATTTGTTAGGTGCTGTTGGATCTCAGTCAAAAGCTGTCTTGAGCAGAAGATTGTATCCAACTTGTCAGATTATTAAATCCAAATTAGGTCAAATAGTATTATTCTTCTTCAGGTGAAAATAATTACATGCAGGATTCATCAAAATTGGCAGCAGATAGAGCTTTTATTATCCTGAGTCATCTGTCTCAAAGCATCTCCTTTGTACTTTGTTGGCATTTCTTTTTTACTCTACTTTTTACACACTCACACCATTAAAACCTAGCTTGCTATATATATATATATATAGCAATATACACACACACTATTTTCTTACACCATTAGATGTCTTTTACTGTATTTTAAGAAAAACTTTATAGACTTTTTAACATGAAAAGAAGTTACATCCTTCTGGTACAATCAATACTTGCTTCTTGTTACAATTACACATTTCTTATTCTGATCAGTTCTATAACACGATAAATCAACTCTCTTTAAAACCACGGTGCTCATTAATTCATTAACGGTATCGCATGCTCACATAAAATCAACTTTTTACTTAAACCATGGTGCTCTTTGCCTTGTTAACAGCCTTTTGTGCTCACATAACATTGTATTAATTTCCACATACTTCTCCCTCTGATTACTCCAACCCATATATTTTAAGAAAAGAGTCAAACTTTGGGGGCCTCTGCTGGGCCTCTGATTATGAAATGTTATACTACAGTACCCTTAAGGCACACTATGACACAAGTAACTGCCTATAAATCTTATTATGACTAAACATTTTATGTTTCTGAGCTTTTTTTACTCATTTATTTGTCTTTTCCAAACAATGAATTCACTGAGGAGACAAACTGAGGACACAGACATGTGGGTTCAGGAGCACGCGCTGTCTACCACGCGAGGTCCTCATTTTTCAAAACAAACAAAATGGCGGCGCCTATGAGATGGGGTCTTCGCCAGTTGTTACGGACAAGAAATACAGCTCACTTTAGGTTTGTACCTCTACAGCTGTCACACATCGTGCCGTACACGCGTTGTACTGCTGATATGATAAGTTACGATGCTTGTATGAAGTGTAAACACCGACCGTGGGGTCGAGGTTACACGTTTAGCTAGCCGACTAGCAAACTGCGACACAGTTTGTCACATCCGTTCATACACAGGTGAAAACACATCGACTGTTATCGTTTGTTATTTACGTTTTGTATCGTGTGTGTGTTACACAAGCATGTAATCCAGCTGGCTCGGACCGTAAATAACTCCGCAGTAACAGCTATATATTCGCTTTACTGTCTGATCCAATGTGTGTGTTTAAGTCCTGTGTTGGCTCGTTACGTTGTTTTCAAGGTTTCCAGACAAGACGTGGAGCTCCTATCACTCACAGTGCACGACCCCGAGCTTCAGGAAGGTCCAGCCCGCCACAGGAACCACACACCTGTCATGTGAGAAACCATAGTTTGGACACCTTTTATACATTCACTCACTCTCTGTCACCTTGTTCTAGTATATGTCACAGTGATGCTGCTGTGTAGACAAGAAAAAAACAAGCTTAAACACTTACTAATAATTGTATATTAAATCTTTTAGTAAGACGGCTCTCCATCCAGACTCAAGACACTCCAAACCCACAAAGCTTGAAGTTTCTCCCCGGTAAACCCGTCTTAGGAAGCGGGACGCTTGACTTTCCCTCTCCGAGCTCAGCTGAATGTTCATCTTTGGCCAGGTTGTGTTCTTTATTGTGTTTATGTTGTACTGTTGTCTAATTTCATAAAATAGATATTTATGCTGTGTTCATCTTGTGTGTTTGTACGCTGATTGTGTGTGTCTCTTTAGGTGCACGCTTGCAGGCAAACATGAAAAAAAGAATAGGGAACATTTACTGTATTTATCCCTGCTTATAAAGATTGATATGAAGAATTAGTCATTTACATATATATTTAGTCATTTAGCTGAAGCTTTTATCCAAAGCGACTTGTGACAAGGACATGTTAGTGCAGCAATAAGTGCTCGTGTAGAGTCGAGTGACAGTTGTAGAGGGGGGATAGATTTAGATGTTCAGTTGTTGGTAGTGCTAGGAGAAGAGGTACTCTCTGAAGAGCTGGGTCGTCAGGAGGTTTTTGTAGCCACCAATGGAGAACAACGGGCGAGAAAGGTTCTGATTGCCCTGAGCGTACAGGTCAGAGAGGCCTTGTTCACTGGACAAGCACAACGGTCGAGAAGTAACATAGGGATTCAAATTTAATGCGGGCTGCTCGCTCAGCAGTGGGGTTTCTTTTTGTTTGAATAGATGGTTTGACAGTGAATAGTATCTTCACTGAGTTATCCATGGTTGTCTCTTTAGTTTCTGACAGTCATCGTGTTGAAGAGTACGTAGAGTATGTGACAAAAGGTTCTGAATGAAAGCAAATGACTGTATGAATGCATTGTGTAGATATGATGTTTTCTTTGCTGATACATTTTATCCTGTCTTAACAACACCATAGAAAGCAGTGCGATCATCAGTGACGCTCTTGATAAAAGCCAGCAAAGTGGATGTTGTTATCACTAACATGAACACACACTCCGTGGTGTCATTGGTATGTTTTTCATCTTTTGTTTAACTTTAACATGATAACATGTTTCTTTCAGGGATCTGTTTGAAATTGAAGGAGTAAAGAGTGTGTTCTTTGGCCCTGACTTCATCACAGTCACTAAAGTAAGTATTAAATGTCCTCGTACAGCTCGTCTCTCTGATTCTGTTCTTCTAAAATCTTTGTGGTGACACAGCATGTGAGATTTCTGTTTTCCTGTCAGACAGATGAGGATGTGGAATGGACGGACATTAAGCGTCATGCTTCGGAGGCCATTGCTAAGTTCCTTGAGAGCGGTGATCCGATAACAACAGGGGCAGTGTACCATGAAAGCAGTGAGTATGCAACCTGCTGATATTAGTCATCTTGGAGTTATGCAGCTACTTGATTGTATAATTGACTAACTTTTTCCACACCTAGCAACTGAATATTAATCATGATCATGAGTTTGATTTTTTTTTAAAAACTCAGAAACCCACAAACTGCAGTATGATGAACGCATGATGGTCAAAAGAGAATAACATTGCTAATGTTACCTCACTGAATCTTCATCCTTGTTCAATCAACTCAGACTTTCAACAGAGCTGCTTTACAGTGTGTCACCCTAAAAGTTTCTGACAATTTATATTTTGCTTCAACGAGTTCTTTTGATGCAAAGTTTTGTATATTAGCAGGATTGTAGCCTGAAGTAAAAGCTGTTTATTTAAATGTGACAATAGTGTGCAATAAAATGTCTCTAAAATCAAAGAATAATTATTATTATTTTTACCATAGTTGTGCAGTCTTATCCACACTGTGCATTTTCTCTATTGTAGGTCTTTCTGAAGATGATGATGATATTGTGTCCATGATAAAGGAACTTCTGGACAACAGAATCAGGTACAAAACTACAAAACTACAAATTTCAATTCTGATCAAATATTTCCTTTATATTTCTTTACTCAGCACTCATAACAATGAGGCTCATAGTAAAAGACAGTAGTTCTGAGATAAGTTTTAATCGGTCTGTCCTTTGTGTTGCTTTGTTCTGTACAATGTGATATGTGATATGCTCCCTTTCTCTCACAAGACCTACAGTGCAGGAAGATGGAGGCGATGTCATCTTTAAGGGGTTTGACGATGGCACAGTCAAGCTGAAGCTGGTTGGTTCGTGCACAGGGTGTCCCAGCTCCACAGTTACCCTGAAAAACGGCATTCAGAACATGCTGCAGTTTTATATCCCTGAAGTAGACAACGTGGAACAGGTGATTATCAAGATCTGAATTTGAGCTTTATGCAGGTTTTACTTTGAAAACTTTACTGTTGTTTTCATTCTGGGATTGGGAGACAGTCATTTTTCAATCTGATGGTGAAGTTTTGTCCAACTTTTGCAAGTTTATCTGAATAAAATGAAAGATGATCTTTTTTTATATCAATTTTACTTACTTTCTACTATACCGAGTTGATTTTTTGACTGTGATTGAAAGGTAAAATATGTCCTTACAGACTTCAGTGTCACATTTCACATTTTGTCTTTTTTGCCCAGGTGGAAGATGAAGTGGATGAAATAAACGCAAAGGTTTTCTCAGAGGTGGAACGCAAATTACAAGAATAAAAGTTTCATCGACCAACACGCTTTGGAAATAAAATATGTTCCACTTTGTGAAAAAAAACACATTATTTCCACCTTGCTACTACCATAAAAATGAAGAGATAAAATTATTACCTGCTATTTTGTGTGCATACTATATACTGTTAAAAGTTTTCAAGCTGTAACGTACATATACATATTTATGCTCGTTACCAAGAAATTAAGATACAGGAAATATACCTCTATACAGTAAATACAGTCATTCTTCTAACCAGTGAACATGTTATGCTGTGATGGCTGTAAATGATGTGATGTATTTATTTCTTATAAATATTTTATATTTTGAAAGATTATTTTCATAGGACTGAGATCTTGTCAAAGGTTTTGACATTGTTTATGGTCATGCAGAGTGAAGATTTGATAAGGTATTCCAGTTTTTGCAGCCATGCACTATATGAAACCGTTTTGCATGTTAATGCATCATCTATAAATGAAATTAAATGTTACAATTAGTTATTCATCAAACGGAAGTACGTATACAGTAAAATATCCTATAAGATCTGTATGCTGTATTTATTTTCTTCTGATTTACTGTATCACATCAAAGTTAATAATTTGAAAGATTTTGTTTATTTGCTTTTTTTTTAAATTATCATTACTGTTATTGTTCTTTCCACTTGGTTATACTGGTTGTGTTAAAGGTCCAGTGTGTAGAATTTAGTTGCCTCTAGTAGTCTAATTGCTGCATTGCAATCTCCTCACATCACCCTCACCTTCTCAGTGTAGAGAAGAAACAAACATTTTAAGGGCTCTGTCTAGAGTCAGTATTTAGTTTAGTCTGCAGAAACATGGTGTTTCAATAAGGCGGCCTCCATGAAAGAAGACCTGCTCCTAAAAGGATAATTTTTAAATAAGAAAAATAAAAAGATTCTTATTTTCAAGTGATCATATATGCATGAAAACATAGTTATTTATATTTCATCTGCTTTGTCCTGAAAATAAAGGCCCCCGATCTTACACACTGCACCTTTAAGGAATGCACATTGTTGTCACATGAATAAAATAAAGACAAAAACATGAATCATGATTTAAATCTTTTTTTTTTTTTGCTCAAGCACACGGTCACAGAAACATTTAAATGATTGATTTTATTTTACATTTAAATACAGATGAACCACTTTAATTCACTCAGCGTTGCCTTGACCACGCGGATAGGGTACTCCGGATCGCGCATGCGCAGTTTAGGTCTACGTCGGCCGGCGCAGGGAGACAGCGGTAAGCTGTGTTGACAATGTTTTAACCAGAATCTTACCTCGTCTCGTCATCGTTAACATTTAATGCAAACGCGAGCTGCACTCATTAGCTGCACGTAAGGTGTTTGCTGTCGTTAGTGGACGTGTGTTGCTGTGCGTTTTTTTTAAAAACATTGTCCATTAAACGCCAACTGCCAGAGCCAACGGACGTTAACTCAGGCCTCGCTCGCGACAACAATCCAGCACGAGGCTAACCTGGCAACAAAGCTAACGACGAGCAAATGCTAAGTGTTAGCCTCCGTACGCTATCTGCGCTCTGTGTTTGTTTATTTATGCGTTAGCAGCTAAACAGTGGACGTCTTTAATAATAATAATAATAATAACAATAATAAGCCGTGTTAAGTCGAAGCTGCTGTTAGACGTTAAAAACGTTAGCTGAGCTGGCCCACTCACTGTCAGTTAAAGTGGCTAACCGACGTTAGCTCGAGCTGCCGTTGAGCTGGTGCTGTGTCAGCAGTTACTGATCTACAGAGCACTTCAGCAAAGGGTACGAACATTTCACGCTTTCTTCATGTGTAATCTGTTAACTCGACGCAATACATAGCTCATTCAGATTGATTCTTTCTGCCTCTCGCGTTTAAAATATTATAAGCAGCTAAAGTTAAAGGTTGTTTTGGCCTGTTCAGTCTGTGAAAGCCGCCTTCAAATGAACAAATGTGTTTGTCTCAAACAGAAACAATTCACTGGATTCATATTTTGGTTTTGCTTATCCAGGTCTGATGCTGCATTGAGCATTCAGCCCCCCTCATTGTGAGGGGTGTGCAAAAACACACGTAAAATCATATCGTTAGGGCTGGTCAGCACTTTATGGCACAGACTGAATTGTTTTGATACTAAAGAGTAAATGTCCTTGTTATTTGATTTCTAATTTTGATACTTGATGAGTAAATCTAATTTCTATTACCACATTTGACTGTAAATGGACACAGGCTCTCTGCATTGCATAGCATTGCATATGGCTGCCTGCAGTCAATACAGTTATCTTTTAGTATTCATGCTTCTTTGTTTTGTTTTTTAGTGACAAGCATCGGCCTGGTGAGCAGAGACTTTACTTAACCCTGAGTGAGTCATGGCCCAATTCGGGGGACAGAAAAATCCGCCGTGGGCAACTCAATTTGCCGCCACTGCGGTGTCCCAGCCGGGCCACTCGGGACAGTCTCTGGACCTCAACAGCCTGCACTGTGAGTATTTTAACATGTTGTGCTCTTTTTTTAGTTATCTGGATTTTTCTTCTCATTGATCGTACCCCTGCCATGGAAAATCCTGTTCAACATCAACATTCCCCATTCAGTGTTTTCATTCACAGCTCACTGATTTTTTTTTTTTTATTTTTTTTTTTTTTCCCCCCTCTCCCCAGCTCTTGGTGTGCAGCAGCCGTCTCTTCTGGGAGCGTCTCCTTCTGTTTACTCTCAGCAGTCAGCCCTAGCTGCGGTCTCTCTCAGCAACCAGTCTGCAGCAAACTATCAGCTGTCTCAGCAAACTGCTGCCTTGCAGCAGCAAGCTGCAGCAGCTGCCGCCGCAGCACTACAGCAGGTCGGTTAACAGCAAGGAAATCCTATCCCCCATCCCCATCTTGCCACAGTCACATGTAACACTTGTTTAATCGATTACTGTCTCTCCCATTTTGTTTGTGATGTGTTTAGTCTCAGATTAATTCAGCCCTCCAGCAGTATCAGCAACAGCAGCAGCAGCAACAACAGCAACAACAACAGCAGCAACAGCAGCCTCCCCAGCAACCCCCTCAACAACAACTGTACAATGTACCTCATCAGGTAAAACACATCTTAGTTGCTTCAGACAAATAAATGACTTTAGCATTATGTTTCATATATACAGAAGATTTGTCATGGCTTCATTTGTGTCAGGAAAGTAGAAGACTGTAGGTTTGTTTGAGAAAATGAGCACAGGTCATACAGCAGTAAATTTCACTCTTGGCATTTTCTGTTTTCCGTCTTTCATCAGCTTCCACAGCCTCAACAGGCACTGCTTTCTCAGGTAATGTGCAAAAACACACATAAAACCATATCGTTAGAGCTGGTCAGCACTTTATGGCACAGACTGAATTGTTTTAATACTAAAGAGTATTGAAAAATGTCCTTATTTGATTTCTAATTTTGATACTTGATGAGTAAATCTCATCTCACCCTCCTTCCTTTTCCTGATCCTCAGCCCCCCGTTGCCTTGCCCACCAGCTTAAGCCTGTCCAACCCCCAGCAGACAGCCCAGATTACCGTGTCCTACCCAACACCGCGTTCAAGCCACCAACAGCAGACACAACCACAGAAGCAGCGAGTCTTCACTGGTGTCGTCAACAAGCTACATGACACATTTGGCTTTGTAGATGAAGATGTCTTCTTTCAGCTAAGGTGAAAGAGAGTTTGGTCCTTGGTATCTCTCAGACCGTTAATTGTGCACATAAGTGCTTTGGTAGAATAAGTTCAGCGCTCTCTGTTTCTTATGCCAGCGTTACCCTGTCGTTGTCATTTCACAAGCATTTAAACTGATGTGACCTGACATGTATAAATGTTCAGAGATGTCTGAATGCACTTTTGTATCTCTTCAGTGCTGTGAAGGGGAAGACTCCTCAGGTGGGTGACAGGGTCCTAGTGGAAGCTGTGTACAACCCGAACATGCCCTTCAAGTGGAACGCCCAGCGCATCCAGACCTTACCTCAGCTAGCAAACCAGTCGGTAAGAACACTCGGTCACACAGAAAAGAGAAGAGAGATTTGGACACCCAAAAGTGAGATCTACAGTTTCATTTTGAATCTTGGACAATTCACCCAGCTTAGTCTAAGGAGAGTCCTGAAGTATTTAAGTGTTATGTTATTTTTTTCTCCCAGATTTGATCTTTTCCCTGTACCTCTCTGTCTTTTATTGACTGTTGTGTTCTCAATCCCTCCTAGCATCAGCAGCAGCCTCAGCCTTTACCTCAAGCTTCCCCACAGCTCGGCAACCTATACAATGAGCCAGGGATGCAGCTGCGCTACTCAGACATGCACACCACTGCGGACAACAGACAAAATGTAACCCCCTAGCCCTGATCACACACCTTTTTTCCTCCTCATTTTTCTGTTTCCTGGCTTTGTTGCTCAATCTATTTATGGTGAACACTTATTCTTAACTGCATTTTTGTTTGTTCTTTTAGTTTGCTGCCGTTACCCAATGGATAGGACAATATTTTTCTAGTGGTTTAACAATACCTTTTTTATTTTAAGGAATGTTAATTTGTGTTACAGAGATTAAAAAATAAAAATAAAACCATTGTTTCATCATAACAATCCTTTTGGTAGATTACAGACGTTTATTCCAGGATTTATATTTATATAGATAACTATGTTTTGTTTGGAGAACAAACCAATGATCCTTGAGCTGTTGCTTTTGTTCCAGAGGTGTTTTGGGATTCTTTTTAATATTTAAATCAGTAAATCTCTTTACAGCGGACATTGCAGATGACAGGGACTTGAAGAAAAGCTGCTAAAATATGAATATCTTGAACAATTTCCATCGTGAAACAAGCATTTGTTTAACCATGTAGAACTGGTTGACAGTATATTGTAGCTGTGCCTCAATTCAGAGATCTTGAAAATACATTTAGAGGTTGTGTTGGATTACAGTAATCTTTGTTATGAAGATTTTAAGTATCACTTAAATCAGTTGCATCCGTGCCTTAAGACTTTGGGGTATATATTTCCATAATGGTCTTTATATCTGAGTTAATATTTCTGCAGATGGTTGCAGTGTGGCCTTTTGGTTTACTCTTCTTCAGGCAGCGGCCTAGATTTGATCTCGGAGTAATCTTTTCCATGGAAAGTGCTGAGCTGAACTTGTTTGCTCACCAAACACATCAAATATCAGCATCAGTTGCTGCTTAATCCTAAATGTTGTTACTTTCAGCACATGATTGATAAAAGCTTAACTGGTCATACTTTCTTACAGTCTTGACTACACCCAATTGAGTACACACCAGGCTTGAAACTCAAAATGTTGTCTACCTCCAGTATTATTAACCTCAGCCAGTGTTGCTGACTGTCAGCCAGTGATCAATGAATTGATATCTCTTTGAGAATGTACCTTTTTATAACCATCATCAAACGTTGCCTCTTATTTTCTTCAAAGGTTTGATAAACGTATAAAAGTTTGTTTTTTGCTTCAAACAGGGCAAAACCTGGATTATTACTTTTGTTAGATTCTACTGGCGGCGTCCTGTATTAAAACTAAACTGAACCAGACTCTCTGGGTTGAGATTTTGTTTCACACCAGGTATTCTTTCATTCGAGCAGACATTCAGACCCTTTCCCAGCTTCTTTCTTTCAAGCAGCCAACGATCAAGTTTTTGTACAGTTCATCTTATTTGTTGAGCAGTCATTTGGCATGATAAGTGAAAGATTGTTTCAGGTCTGCCTTTGAAAATATGCTGACCTCCTTTTATCCATCCTTTTTTTTTCTAGAGCCAGCCTCAACCTCCTAACATGATGAAGGCAGCCCCCACCATGCTACAGTCACTACCTCCCCCAAACACGTTCAGTGTTCCAGCCCAGGGTCCTCCTCCTTCCCTCCTGCAGGCCCAGCTGTCTGCTGCCTCTCTGGCCCCTCTCCTCCAAAACCCTCCCCAGCCTCTGCTACCACAGCCTCCACCCAAAGGTAAAATACTTGTCAGAGAAATTACATTGATTTAGTGCTTAATATGGAAAAGTGAAGCTCACCACCATCTCTGTAGGTGTTGTAGCTGGTATGTTAAGTGGTTTAAACAAGCAGCTGCTTCACAATATTCCCCTTGTCTCTAGATGTATTTCCCGGTGGTCTGCTTCAGCCCCCTGTGAGAATGATGCCACAGCCGCAACCTGTCCGACGGATTGAGCCCCCGCCTCGTTTCCCCAGTCGCAATGATCGAGGCCCTGAGCTCATCCTCAGGACTAAAGAGGAACGCAGGTGAGATGACGATAGTTATTACCTGAGATAATCGGATATTTGTCACTAAAGTATGAAATATGCATGAGTGATTCATCTTAGTGTTTTCCCTCAATTTTTCAGTCGAGACAGAGACCGTGAGCGGAGACGGTCAAGAGAACGTTCACCCGCACGCAAACGTTCCAGAGATCGCTCTCCCAGACGTGACCGTTCACCTCGGCGGCCTCGCAGGGTGGTTCCTCGCTACACTGTCCAGTTTTCTAAGTTCAGCTTAGATGGGTAAGTACAATGTTTTCAGTAGAAACCGATCACTTTGTTCACAAGTGTTGTACTCTCCAAGTTTGTGTTGCAAAGGTCTTAACTGTCCCATGTCGGTTTTTCAGCTCCAGCTGTGACATGATGGAGCTAAGAAGGCGCTATCAGAGCCTCTACATTCCCAGCGACTTCTTTGATGCCGTCTTCACCTGGGTCGATGCCTTCCCTCTAACGAGACCTTTCCAGTTTAGTAACGCCTGTAACTTCCACATCTTGCATAAAGAGGTAGATCCTCTAGTGAAGAATACAGCCGTGCTGGATCCTCCTGATGCCAACCACACCTACAGCGCTAAGGTATCACTGTCAATGATAAATACATTGCGTGTGTGTCTTTCATATTTATGAAGATGCTGTGAACAGCCAGAAAAGTCAAGTCACAAAATGACCCACCCCACCTCAAAATGTCAGTCCTGTTTGAAACTTCAGCACTCATTGATCAGAAGAGCAACTGGTGTCTTTGTTTATAGTGCAGCCGCACAAACAGACTCGCTCTGTCCTTAATAATTACAGCTGCGGTCTGATTTATTGCTGCACATTGTGCGAGAACAGCAGGACACAGTAAAACCCGTTAACTTGGTGAGGAGTTGGAGGTCTGCAGCCTGTTGCCTGCAACACTTCATCTAACAGCTCATTGTGGCTGCTGCTCCTTGCCAACATTTGAAGGGATCCACTGAAGAAGTACAGACTGAAAATATAGTCTTGGGTTGTAAATTTTATGAGCAGTCACATGTTTCAGTTCCTCACCCTTTAATGTGAAGCAGTAGGAAATGTAGTACTGGTTACATTAGCAGCAATTTGAATCCACTGTGCTGGGTTTGAATGAATAATTTTAAGGTTTGTAACATTAATGCCATCTCTTTGTGTTTCAGGTGATGCTACTGGCTAACCCCAGTATAGAGGAGCTCTATCACAAGTCCTGTGCGCTGGCAGAGGACACACAGGAAGTCAAAGACTCCTTCCAACATCCTGCTAGACTCATTAAGGTACATTACACACACTTTACATACATATCTGTACCATGTGCATGAGCTGACAATGATGTAATGGTCCTATTCCATTGCTGAGTACTCACAATGTGGAAGAGTCTTAACTGAAGTTGGCTTGTTTCTTCTCTTTTGGTTGTGGATCCTCAGAGGTATGATTATTTGAACATGTGTCTGACCCTTTTGTCGTTCTTTCTGTCTCTATCTTTATTTCTCTCCTTTTTTTTTTTGCTCTTCCCATTTCCCACACCCATTATCCACAATGTCATTCCATTTTCCATCTAACCTTTTTCTTCTCTGTGGCTCTTCTCTGTACCCGTCTGTCTTTTATTTCCTTTTTTAGTTTTTGGTGGGAATGAGAGGTAAAGATGAGGCCATGGCCATTGGTGGTCACTGGTCTCCCTCTCTGGATGGAGCTGACCCAGAGAGGGATCCTTCAGTCCTTATAAAGACAGCCATACGCTGTTGCAAGGCACTCACAGGCATAGACCTTAGTCTGTGCACTCAGTGGTAAGAGCTTTTATTCTCATCAGTATTTATGTATTTATATATGTTGTTTCTGTTTTGAACATGTTAACTCTGCCGATATCAAATTCCTAAATTGAGTAACTATAACATGCTGCATAATGTTACTGCCTCTATACTAAACCTCATCCTGGACGTGTTGGGTGAATTTTTTTGTTTCCTTTTTTATATTAATGATTATTGTGTCGTTAATTTGCTACCTGTTATTTACTATTATTTTTTTATTGTGTTTGTGCAATGTTCTTTTTGGGCTTTTTGTGTATTGTCGCCTTGGCGCTCTCTTTCTGTCACACTCTCTATACATACATATTTATATATATGCATATTTCATTGTGGTGAGAAACCAATCGCATGGACTGTGGCTGGAAGCAGTAGCCTGGACCAGAAGACACTGTCATTACTTTGTTTTTGTTTTGATTTTTCTGTCTGTCCTCTTTGTTAAATATCTTACATATTTAACTGGCTTTCACTGTCCTGTTGATTCTGTCTCTCTTCGCACAACCCTAATGTAGTGCGTTAAGTGTATCCTAGGTTAAATGCAGAGCGCTCATCCATAATTGGCTGAAGCTATAATGGGGATGAATTTTGGGGGGTGTGATTTTTATCTTATGTGAATGTCTGTCAACTTTCTCAAAATGGCTGCCGTAACCTGTGACAACAGTTGGAGAGCTGCAGACTGGGTCCATTTGTCTATGCTGTGTGTTGTGTGGGAGAAGGGTCACTGTAATGATGTGTACAATTATTCAGTGACCTCATGGGAGGGAGTAGCTGTAGAAGGCTCGCCCTAGCAAGGCTTGCTTTTTATACTGTGCCCTGACCAGAATGTTTCTTTCCAATGCACCTTCTTCCTTTGCGACAGGTATCGTTTTGCAGAGATTCGCTATCATCGGCCGGAGGAGACACACAAGGGGCGGACTGTCCCTGCTCATGTGGAGACAGTGGTTTTGTTTCTTCCGGATGTTTGGCATTGTCTTCCTACCCGCTCAGAGTGGGAGGTGCTGTCACGGCGACTCCGGGAGCAGCTGGCTGAGAAGCTGTCGGCCGAGCGAAAGGAGGCGGATGGAGAACAGGCACTGAACCGCTAATCCCTCTCTTCTCATTTCCGCTTCTCACAGGAAGGCACAGGAATTACAAAAAAAACAAACAAACCCCAGATACACAACCAGACACAAAGCACACCTCACCATCCACGCACACAGACACGAACACAGGCAGATTATTGTTCCACCAAACCTCACCTAGGCTTCTTCTGTTTACTCCTCCACCTGTCCCCTTCTCCTATGCTCCAACTCCTCCATTCCTCCATCAGCATATCCACCTTCCCTCACATCCAGCAGACACATACAGTGGAAGCAGTGAGACTAGGTTGTGTTGTGTAGGCCCTAAACGCAACTGATAAAACAGCTTCCAGCACCTCAAACGCCTCATGATGGGTACTAATTTGGGTCTAATCATTCATAATAATCCTGGCATTTTGTTGTGCATCGATACTTGCTTAAGCTGGTTTTAATTTGGGTGCCTGCAAATAATTTAGCTCTCAAATAGTTTCTCAAATTTGAGCCAGTGGTGATCTTTGCTTTTTGTAACACTGGAATCTGAAATGTTTCTCTCACGCTGGAATCTGTGGAGTCAGTTGCATGTAAATAATGTGTTTGTTGTAGAAATGTGTGTTTCTATATGATTTTTTTTTTTACATCGATTTGATATTGCCTGACTTTGAAAAGAGAACTTCCCCTAAGTCCTGTTTGTCTGTTCTTGTTGTTGGATTCTACATTCTCGTTTGGACTATATGTAGAATTTGGTTTTTCCAGGGCAGTTGGTTGGACAGATGGCTGACGTAGGTGTATAAAGCACATAAATGGCAATACCCGATACCCCAGTCATAGACCATGGTAGGGCCACCCTATCCTCACTCCATTTGGAGACCAGCTTCAGTTCACCTGATGTACCTACACACCTTTTGGACACCCTCTCATTGATTTTTACCTTTTTTTTGTGTTCCACAGATTGATTGATTGGCAGCTGGGGGGCATTTCTGTTGGTTTTTTATAAGAGCTAGAGAGCTTCCCTGTGTACGCTTCAGTAGCAGTGGACTTAAACACAGTCGAGAGCTCACTAGGACGAGACAATGAAAGACAGATGTGACCTTGCTTCTTGCACGGATCAACTTTAAAGTTCACTCAGGCCTCGAGTGGTGCACTGACTGTTTGCTATCCCACCTCTTTCTCTCTCTGCCTGTCTCTATCTTAATGATTTCCTGTCAAGGAGGAAGAGGAGAAGGAGGACGGCGAATCAAAGGACGTTAGTACTCCCACTCACTGGGCTAAACTTGACCCGAAATCAATGAAGGTAAGGTTCGAGGAGAAAGTCTCTGCATCCTGCATCTTTGGACCTATAAAATGTTAAATATGTATTTCCCACATTTCCCTGTAGGTAAACGACCTGCGCAAGGAGCTTGATTGTCGCTCTCTAAGCTCTAAAGGGTTAAAGTCGCAGCTTATCGCTCGCCTCACCAAGCAGCTGAAGGTGGAGGAGCAGGTAGAGGAGTCCAAGGAACCAGAGAAACCAGAGAGCAAAATTCCTGAAGAAGAGGAGCCATCTCGCACCGAGGAAGACCGAGAGGTACACTTGATTTTATCAATTAAGTTTAGTAGTGACAGTTTTGTTAATGTGGGTGTGTCCTTGTGTAGATAACGTTCCTCTAACTGAAGTGTTCTTCTTTGTTAGGAGGAGGAAAGGAAGAGACAGGAGGAGCTTGAGCGCCAGCGGAGAGAAAGGCGCTACATCCTCCCTGATGAGCCTACCATCATCGTACACCCCAACTGGGCAGCCAAGAATGGCAAATTTGACTGCAGTGTCATGTCCCTGAGTGTGCTGCTGGACTACAGGCTGGAGGACAACAAGGAGCACTCTTTTGAGGTGAGAATCACTGGTTCCAGCATTTGTTTTATGATGTGCACATGTACTTTAGCAACATACATGAACATCAACTGAATCTGTTTAATGTGTCACAAACCAGGTTTCCCTCTTCGCTGAGCTGTTTAACGAAATGCTCCAGAGAGACTTTGGCTACCGCATATATAAAACCCTCGCTGCTTTTCCCGCCAAAGACGAGAAGAAGGAAAAGGAGAAGAAGGCCAAAAAGGACGCGGAAAAGAAGGAGGCTGAAAAACGCGAAATAAAGAAGGAAAAAGAAGATGAGACTGAAGAGCCAGCAGGAAAAAAGACCAAAGAGGATGAGGAGGAGAAGAAGAAGGCAAGCCTCTTTAAAAATAACAACATATCTGGTCACTTTGATTTGCTCAACATGTGTTTTCATGCGGTTTGTGACTTGTGTTTTTAACCAGAGCGATGAAAAATCTGTGAAAAAGGAGGCGTCTCGAGACGAAGAGGAGAACGAAGATGACGGCAGCACAGCTAATGCTGAGGAATATGACCCTATGGAGGCTGAAGATGCAGATGATGACGATGATGATGGTACAGCACTCTCTTTTTTTCTTGAAATAGATTCCAAGAGATTCTTTTTGAATTCCCCGCACTGTGATTTGGTCATTGATGAGAAATCATGCACCACGCTGAACCTGTGATGGAAAACACTTCCACTTTTTCTGAGACCTTAAGTGAGGGAAAACACTGCTTTATTTATTTACGTAGATATTTAATGTATCTATCTATACATATGTATAGATAGATACATATGTCTTTTTTGTGTTTGCTCTGATTAAAAGCAAAAGGAATAATGAACAAATATTGGCACTTTTTCTTTTTTCACTTTCCAACTTGATTTTTCTCAGACAAGGACGATGACGACTCAAATGACAGAGACAGGAAAGACCGGAAAGATGACCGCAAGTCGTCAAAAGAGAGGTCCTCTAAAGACAAGGTCGGCTGCTTATTGTTGTAGTCATATATTTTATTATTAAGAAATCTGTGTAGTCTGAAGGTGGTTGTTGGTATGAATGTGGTGGTTGTTGTTGAACCAGGAGAAGAAGCAAATGGTCACACACAACAAGGAGCTGCTGATGGCGTTTGTCTACTTTGACCAGAGCCACTGTGGCTATTTGCTGGAGAGAGACTTGGAGGAGATCTTGTACACGCTGGGACTCCACCTTTCTCGTGCTCAGGTGAACACACACAAACCTAATCATGCCCATAGTTTGTATCTGGATCTGTTCCCTCTTTACTCACTCACTGCTTTCCTGCTGATGTTTTTTCCTTTTCTCTCTCGATGTTTGCAGATAAAGAAGCTTTTGAATAAACCGGTGGTTCGAGAGTCGTGTTACTATCGTAAACTGACAGACCGGGGAAAGGATGAGCCTGTCCCTTCCTTTAATGAAGCCCAGATAGAAAACCTCATAGGTGAGCTGACGCAGGTCTTTATAGTTGAAACTGTTTTCCATCAGTGTTTTGTGTCAGTGTTTCATAAATTGAAACAGACAACTGCTGTAGCTGATTTCTTCTTCTCTCTCTTTTTTTTTTTTTTTGTCAGGTAACCGAGGACTACTTCCTACTCCAAAAGCTCGTGCTCAGTCAGAGGCCAGCGAGTCCGGTAATCTGATCGTGTATAATGGAGCCATGGTCGACATCGGCAGCATGATGCAGAAACTGGAGAAGAGTGAGAAATCAAGAGAGGAAATAGAGCAGAAGCTCATGGTGCAGGACGCCAAAATGGGTATGATTTGAATTCTGTTATACTGTGTGTGTGTGTTATCTTTGCAAATAATGTTGTAATCGCGTGAGCTGCAGGCTACACTCTGTGTCAGTAGTCCATCTGGACAATGATCTGGCTCAATTTGAGCTTTGCTACAAAGAAGCCCAGTCTCACATCATTCAGCATTCATCCTCCTGTGATTGTTGACATGTTTGACTGGCACATTGCTCCAAACCGCCACATACAAAGCATTCAGCAATGTTGTTTTTCATTTAGTGGTGAATAAAACAGCTACAAGGTTCTGTACAGACCCACAGTAAAGAAGAATTAACAGACTAAACCAGGAGAGGAAATGTGTCAGTCATTGCTAATAGTGTTGCACAATGTAGTAATGGATATTTCCAGTATTATGGGGCTTAAAAAACACGTTGTCGTGAGATGTAGTACATATAGTAGCTTATAGAACTGAAAATTAAATTGCAGACCATTGTTTTCCAAATGATGTTAATAGTGAAGTTTGAGTAGTATCAAGGTGTAGCTTGCCTCTCGATGCTCACTGTGTTTCACTCTAATCCTCCGTCTGACTTTGTTGTTACGTCCATTCATTTCCAGAGGAAGACGCTAAGGCGAAAGCACAGTTGGAGCAGGCCAACAAAGCCTTGTCTAAGGAGCTGGACGAGGTGAAAAGCACTCTGAGCCAAACTGAGCAGAGTCTGAAGGCTGCAGAGGAGCAGAAGACGATGTACCACGACCACATGAGCAAAACGTCCAGCACCTTGATGTCCACCGTCAAAGGACTCATGGCTGTGCTGAAAAAGGTGAACTCTCGCTATAACAAACTAGCTATTTTAATTCATTTTTAATTTGAGGCAGGAAGTCAGAAGTAAAGTTTAAATTCATTTTCTTTTTTTAAAAAAGCCTTGCAAAGCTTTTTCCTTTTTGGACACTGGTTTATTTCTGTTGGTGCTCAAAGAAGATCAGAAGCTTAAAACTCCGCAGCAGTGACATCTGCTGACTTGCAAAACGTACAGCAGTCTTTTGAGACGGGCTGAAGCACTTTGAATAGTTCTCGTCTGACACGTAAGCCACAGAAGTCCATGAAGCCTGAGTGCCAGTAATACATTTTAAGGGACGGCATTAAATATAGATGTTATCGTGCACAACGTTACAGTAAAGTGTCCAAAAAGCCTCAAATAATGATATAAAAATAATATGCACCTTATTAGTGTGGTATAGATCCAGTGTCCACTGTGAGCTCTCAGACGTCATTGTTTATTTAGGTAACGTGTCATATGAGTCGCGTGTGATGTGATATGAGAGAGATTCATTAACCTGTTTCTTTTATTACATTTTTATCAGATAGAAATGTTCAATCACATGGTTTTTCTTCATTTAACACAAGCTTTGATACAGTCTAGTCAAACTGTCCGTAACGGGACAAACACAAACTTCGAAGCTTCATCTCAACGCAAAAGTCACCATGATGCTACATCTGCTGATCATCTACTTTCTCTTTCAGGATGAAGAAGTAGACGAGTCTGGCGATGAAGTCAGTGGCGATCACCTCCGGACGCCTCAAACAAACGGCGCTGATGAATGAGCGACACATTAATTGATTAATGAAGCTAATCTGTAACACGATTATCTCAAACAATGTAAATATTCACTAATCAAACATAATTGGATTGTTTTTATTTGGACCAATTGTCTCCCAGGTACATGTATAAATTAATTGAAGAATTAGTTCCCTTGTGTTGATAATAGATCTGTTTCTGAGTTCCTTTTCTTGCCTAGACAAATGTTGGCAAAACTTTGGAATGGTTATTTTCATAGTTCTAAGTAAATTAAGTTGCTAACATTTCATTTTGCCATTGCTTTAGCTTTGTTATGGCCAATAAAATGCCACACTGTAGATTTAAATGCCAGTACGTGTGAGTTGTACCTTTTCTTTGTTTGTTTTTTTTCTAATGAGCAATAATGATGCTATTTATGTGCGAGAGAATTCATAAAAAAAAAAAAAACTATATTTAAAATACTAATTTTGGAAGGAACTGGGTGGGACGGGGCTCTACGTGGTTCAGACAGACTTTGTAAATCGTCCTAATCTCCGGTTTAACCACGACTGTGTTCAATAAACGCCTTCAGGTTGTAGTTCTGTTTATTTTGCTTTGTTTCAAACACATGGCTATGCATCGTTCTCGCCTCCCTTGGACCTTTTTGCTGTCGGCACATCGTGACTGTATCCACTGACTGCTGCACTGCCAGTTACAGATTTTCATGTTTTACTGTGACAAGCGTCTTGTCTTGTATTCTGACATAAAAAAAGAATCTACACAGGAACCAAAAGATAAGCTCGATGAATGTGTGTTTTCTTCTGAAGGAATATCTGTGTTGCAAAGAGACATGAACATTTTTGAAATCCACATCTGAACTGTGTGTGTGCGTTGGTTTGGGTCGTTCTAGAAAGGAGGCACAATTACATTCAGATGTGCTCCAAAGCAGGCAATTTTATTTTTCTATTGAAAATGTACTATGGATGTGTTGTGCAAGAGTAAAGTGGTTCATTTTAACACTAAGGTGTCTCCAGTTTTTTTACCATGTACTGATTGACATCACTTACTTAATCCACTCAGACACTGCACAGCTGTACACAAGTATTTGTTAACGCAGCCTCAAGCGAGTGCCACAACACAACACACAGCAGCCAGATAATATTACCAACTAGTTCAACAGCAAGAAGCCCAGCTCATCTTTTATTTCACAAAGCTCACTCCCAGATTCACTCTTGTTGCTCAGTCACTTTCTCCTGGCTTTGATGCTAAGGCCCAGTGTCACTCCCCTGTCAGTTATTTTAGAAAGCTTACATTATGGGGCTTTGAGGGGGAGAAAAAAATCATTGCACATTTCAATGGAAGATATCAGGTTTAACCTCTTGGAGAGTGTTAGCAGATATTTTATTACACGTTCAGCAGTGTCATCATTCAGACTCCTCCAGCTGCCGGAGAAAATGTGGCTCCCAGGAAGTGAACCAGTATCACCTTTTCTGTGCCTGTCTAAATGTAAATGTGAGATCTACACAGAGTTAGTCACGATATTTGGCCGAAAGTTTGTTTTTAATCGAGAAGAACTTCTCTTTTTTTTCAGGGTTCTTTTGGTTCTTCATACACCATCTAGAAATATTAGAAGAAAAATCTGTTTGGTTCATCGAGTGTAGCTGCTAGAAAAGCAATTACAAAGAACTGACTTAAACCAGACAGCTCGTCTACGGAGGAATGGAGTGATATTATTGATGGAATATTTGTAATAGAAAGAATCACCTTTTCTGTGAGACTACAGAAAATGCCACTCTTTTTTTCTCTTCTTAACTTATTGCTGCTGTTAAATGGAAACACTCCATTTTTGTTTGTTTTATAAAGATTTGTAAGATGGATCATTGTGTCAAGTGCTGATAACATGATTGAAAAATTAGCTGATTTAATTCATAAAAATTAAATGTTATCTCTGCTTTTGTGCTTTACGAGGCACCAGACAAATGTACATGGAGTCATACTGTTTGCATTCATTCATCTAACTTCATTAGTTTACAAACCTACAAATAAAACTAGATATTTTCTAAATTAGTATTAATCTGCCACCAGCTGTACAGTATGTTTCAGTCGGTTGTTCTGTTGCTATAACAAGCCACCATTTTGTCAGATCTCCTTCAAGCGAATAACTGACAGGCCAGATATTTTATCTCATCCCCAAACGCCCTTGTTGGAACATTATCTCCTTTTATTAGAGCCACTCTTGTTACCGCTAACCAAGCTGGTCACTATAGTAGCTGTTGGGTTAACTTGTATATTTTACTCTGCGTGCCTGTTTCCTACATGAGTGGCTCATGTTGTTCATCCTATGAGAACTTAATCTTGACCTGTCACTGGTGATCCTTTATTTTCTTCCTATTGGACACCATTTATCAGGAACAGTATCCCTGTGGCTCGAGACAGATAGAGAGATTATTGGGTGTGACCGGACACAGTTTGGACGTGGAATATTAATTATCCAGCATTTTGTCATTGAGTTTGTCTGAGGAACAGGGAGAGTCCTGCTTCACAGCCTCTTGTAGATCACGTACCTTTGAAGCTTTTGTTTCCTGAGGTGTCTCTTTTATGTCTTTGAGACGCTGGACTTCTCTGACCTCCTGTTGATGTAATTCTAGGTTTGTTTCCTCTCCCACCACTCCCTTCATGAGCAAACACACTTCACACTCCTCGCTTCTGGACACTGTCTGTCTGTCTTTCAAAGATTAAACAGACACTGTCACTGGAAGTCTACTCTATCATACCTCACTGCCCGTGTCTTGATTTCTTTATTTATACACTTATTTTAGTGCTTTGTGCCCCGTTAACTGCCTGTGGAGGTGCTGAAGCTGTCGAACCGGCTGCTGAATCTGTTCCCACCAAGAACGAGACCTAGTTCATATAAATAAAAAAAAACTTGACTTCCTTTACTAGGAAACATCCCTGTCTGTTTCCAGCAGCTTGTCTGTGTCATTTCCTAGAGAACAATGACTATCTGTCACCTAGTACTTTGGTTATGTGGCTACTTTTGTCCGGGTGTCGTGCTCTGAATACTTGACAAACAAACCTCATTTGTCCCCTGAGGAACCACATGCACACTCCTCGCCCCTCAAACCCATGTAGCAGCTGTGTTTGAGTGTGTGTGTGTGAGTGAGAGGAAGGTTTTGCACTTGGATGTGCATGCATATGCGTATGCATGCACATGAGATGTGTGAAATTAGACCCCACCACAGAGAGCAAGGCAGGTAACCCCACTCCAGGACTGCAACAGAAGGCTTTTGTGGCCACTTCCCCGCCCCTCCTCTTTAACCCCCCCGTTCCTGGTATCAAAGAGCTGTTGCACTCACAGGCCTGCTGACAATCAGCCCGTTTCAATGCAGGGCCGGAGTTTCCAGGGTGGGGGCAGACGGGGTTAGTAAAAAGGGAGTTTGGTTTGGTAACTGATCACGTTGCCATTTTCACCCCCTCCACTGATCCTTACTTCTCATGTAAATCAGACATCTGAAGTCTTTGGGTGCGGTTATGGAGCATGTCTAGATACATTATGACGTTACACTGCTCTCATTGTTAGTTTAACTAATTCTTTTCCATGTGCTTGTTTGTGTTGATTTGTCCTGTACACGTGACATCCATTGCACGTCTGTCCGTCCTGGGAGAGGGATCCCTCCTCTGTGGCTCTTCCTGAGGTTTCTTCCACATTTTTTTCCCTGTTAAAAGGGTTTTTGTGGGCAAGTTTTTCCTCACTCGAACCGAGGGTCTAAGGACAGAGGGTGTCACTCCCTGTACAGATTGTAAAGCCCTCTGAGGCAAATGTACTTTGTGACTTTGGGCTATACAAATAAAATTGATTTGATTTGATTTGATTTGTAGATGTGTTTAAATCCTCCTCCCCCTCTCCATCGTCAGCACAAATAACTCTTTACCATTAACACCCTCCATCCTATGTGCATGTCAAAAGTTCAGAGTCGTAGTTATCATGACAAAAGCAGCTCTCCCCCCTGCATCACACACAGCCTATAGAGTCCCAGTGGGTTCCCTTTTCAAAACCCGTCAGGAGTCAGTGTTTGTTAGCTCTCTGCATTGTTTCTGGACAATCACGCCTAAGATGGTGACATGATAAGACACAAACGCAGGTCCCAGCCCAAATGTAGCCCAACAAAATGATGGATGATATAACCCGTGTGCGTATTTCTAATTTAAACCTCTGAATCAAAATAAGTATCAGCGGCCTTTATCGCCACTGAACTTTCTTTCACCTCAAAAAACTGTGCAAGATTTATTCTTTGCTCATTATTGTCTGGCTGTATTGTGCAGCACAGAATTGAATTTCCTGAGCGATGAATTGCGACAGAGATAAGTCATTCAGATGACAAATGACCCAGCTTCCCTCACACATCCTCTAGGGTAAATAAACTTTTTGCACATCTCAGAGTTTTGCCAGAAATCTTTCTGACCGCCAAAGTCAAACAAACAGGTCAACCAACCTTCTTACGTGCTGTTTGATATTTCTGGTAATTGATACATGAGAGGCTCCATTGAGGAGCTCTTGCGTGTCTCCCCCAGCAGCCTGCACGGGGCCCCTGCTGGAGTAGTAGAGGGGCCCCTGTTCAGCTGGAGCTGCAGGAACCCGGCTTCCTCGGGAGCGGCACAGCAAAGTGGTGTAGTTGTTGAGGAAACGATCCCCCTCTCAAAGGCCTTTCCCTGGGAATACTGGGTTACAGTGTGAGAAAGTTCCACAGTTGTTTTTGACAGCGTGTCTCAGGGGCGTCTCCCGCCTCACCTCCGTGCTGTGTGGACCACCATACCAAGACCTTTAGGACCAGCAGAGCATAGACAGTTTACTACTATAGTATCCTCCTCAAGTGCAGTGTAAGTATGAATGATAAGACACTTAACAGGGCGGTGAAATCAGGTGGCTCTTCAATGCAACTGTGCACAGCTTCACATCAATTTGAAGCAAGTTTCAAATTTCACTGATTAACAATAGTCACACAAAGCGCAGCATTCATCCGGGCTTAGTATCTACACTTTGGGGGAAAAGCAGATATTCCCTAATTGCCACTGCATGCTGCCCTGAAGGAAAGTATGTCATTCAATAAGATAATCACACAGTGGGAACCCAACATTGCCGGTAACAGCTTGCTATTTGGAAAAACAAACATTTCCATTGTAAAATTGCATAGCTGGCTTTGACACGGTGCATGCAAACATGAGTCAAAACATCTACCGAGCAACAGTGTGTGTGTGTGTGTGTGTGTGTGTATGGTAAACTCAGGAAATATTTCCATTCAGCCCAGCTGGTACAATAACTACCAGTAAATAACAAGGCTGCAGGTGTACAGGTTCAGCAGGCCAAGAGCTCGAACCAATCTATAACAAATGTTTTACAGTCCATGCGTGATTTGTATTTCTATTTCTGTAGCTCTTACATGTTCTGATCGGATACAAGTGAACATGCAAGTGTTAGCATGTCACTACATATACAGTATGTTGTCAGTGATAATAAGCCCAGTGTGATTGAGCCTTTTGTTTTGCAGCTTTTTAAAGGATAAGAAGGATTTTCTTTCTTTTTATTTTTTAACAAATACTTACTGCCACTCCAAATGCGCATTACTCCAGCACAGAAGATTGCTAACAACTACAGTGCTTGACTATTTCCATCCATCCATCCATCTATCCATTTACTTTCACTTCTCTGAGGTTGGGTTGCGGTGGCAGCAGGTTTAGCAGGGCATGCCAGACGTCCCTCTCCCCAGCATTGCATTCCAGCTCCTCCTAGGGGATCCTAGTACTATATAGTCCTACCGGTTGGTTGGTCGTGCCTGAAAAACCTCCAAAGTATGGTGTCGTAATCAGAAGCCCAAACCACCTCAGCTGGCTCCTTTCCACGAAAAGGACCAGTGACTCTACTCCAAGGTTAGGTTAGGTTTACTTCTTCAGTAGGAACAAATGGGCTTTGGACCACAATTAGAGACGGACTAAGACGTTGTTTGTTAACATCAAGACAAATACAGACTTGTGTCAGCCTCATCATTTAATGATGATTTAAATCCCTATCTGCAAGATGCTGTGCCTTAACTTGGCTTTTATTTCAACATCAAGTCAGTTCAGTTTTTTCTGTCGCTAAAAAATAAAGAATGTGCTGTTGATTCATAAAAGAGCAAGTTAATAATTTAGTTGAGTTGTTTTGTGTTCAGAAGCCACAGAAATCAACTAACCAAAATAAATATTGAATGTTAAATGGTCTTTATTCGTAGATGCTCTTCAGTCTGACTTGTTTGCACAGGACAACAACAAACCTTTGATTTCATGGCCACTTACGGGGCAGCAGAAACATGCTGAGACAACATTATCATTTAATTGGCCACCTGATTTAACGGTTTTTGATATCCACTAACTCCTGATGGAATTATCTGGTGCTTTGAAATTTTCCTACATATCCTTTTCTTTGCCTCCTGTATCCTCCAGCTCTCCTTCCTGAACTTCTTCCTCTCTCAAAGCTCTAAAACAGACCAGGAAGTATACAGGCATTTCCTGCATACATCACCTTGAAGTAGGGGTCGCTGGGAACAGTGGAAGCATGCTCTTCCTAACAACAGTATCCTCTGTGTACTCTTGCATGGACAGCATATCTTTGTATTATAATAAGAGCATGTGTTACCTCATGTATCCTTTCTTGGGCTCAATAAAAGTAGGTACTTTTCCCCTCTCCTGGCAGTGCGCTCCACTAATGAAGCTCATATGCTGCACACGTCTTTGATGTCATGTTACCATGGAGGCTTTCAAGCTCTGCTTCTTTGGTTCAAAGCTCTGGTCATTTAGCTCCTGGTTTAATATAGTTAGTGACTGCCTGGTTGTTCGTTTGGTGAGAGGTGACACATCACAGACCGGAATGAACCTTGATGTTGTTGAAGTCTGACAATCAGTTGTTGGCGTCTGATTTAAGCTGCAGAGAAGAGGTTCAAAGCCACAAACATGGTGAACGAAAGGATATTTGTTGTTTTTTTTTCATTATGCACAAGGACAATATATCAATTACAAATATTTTGTATGCAGATTGATTCTTTAAGAATAATAGAATGTGATGAGATTTGAAGTTTATATGTCCATTCCACTCACACATTCCTGAATAGATAATAAACTAAATCGTTACATTTGCTGGTTTTCATATCACAATTTGTTTTGATTAGGAAATAGAGGAAATTACCCGCCACAATTCCACAGAGTCCAAAACCTTGACAGCATAAAACATGGATGTCATATCTGTGGCGTTTTTAAAGAGCTGTGAAGCTCAGTGTGCCTCCCGGCTAATCCAAAAATGGACGTGGATCATTGGCGGACCTGAGATTGCGGCTGATTCTATTCTTCACATTTTAGTGAGGACATGCACGCCTTTTTTCCTTTCTTTAATCTTTGTTCCTGCTAAAATCAGCATTTAGTCAGCGTTAGCATTTATGTATACTGACATCAGAATTTAGACCAAAGCATCACTAAGCTTCACAGAGCCACTAGCATTGATTTCATCAGGTTTATAAGCAATTTATTGTCACGCACATGTAATTAAAGGTCCGGTGTGTAGTATTTAGTGGCATCTAGAGGTGAAATTGAAGATTGCAAGGAACTGAATACTCCTCACATCACTCTCCCTTTCTAGTGTGAGGTAGAAATGACAACGGCTGTGACATGAAACGCCGTGTCCAGTGCCAGTGTTTAAGCTACTGTAGAAAGATGGTGATTCAACACAGTGGACTGTAGAAGAAGAGTGGCTCCCTTTGTAGGTATAAAAGGGTTGTACTAAGGTAACTCAACAATTTCTTATTTTTAGCTGATTATACACTGATGAAAACATAGTTGTGATCATATTGTTATTGTTTAAAATTGTTATTATGTTCAATTTCTGTCATATTCGGGCAATAAATCACCCTAAATCTTACACACTGGACCTTTAATGGCTTGTTTTGTCTTTTCTTTTCTTCTTTTCTTCACTTTGTCTTTTTGTTTCATTCAAAAAAATAAAGCAATCTTCTGTCTTTGTACTGTTTTGTCTAATGTGTCTGCTCATTCATCACTTTAAGCCATGAGAAATGCATCACACGGGAAAACAGAAAGCCACTTGGTAACAAAAAGAAACTGTTATGGCTTAACGGAGCTCGAGCTTTGACGAGAGTCGGCTGCACCTGTGAACTCAGCAGTGTGTACTTGTGTATGGTGCACAAACAACGCAACAAACTGTGGAAGAAAGAGGAGACTAAACCATCCAACCGACCCTCCCGCACTCTCACACCACCTCAAAGTGCAGCTGTAGACATCTCTCACATGGCTGTGATCTTCAGCATGTCCACAGGGTCTTTTGTGTGCGTGTGTGGTGCTTTATAAGGATGTGGGTGTAAACCATCACTCACCACCATAGCACACTACACAGCGCTCAAAGTAACTCTGAAGCTCTCTCTTTCCTCTTTGTTAAAACGTCTTCTAAAACGCTCAGAGTACAAAAGCGATCCTCCTCGTCTGAGAACTAAGTGGTTTGCTGGACTCGCTCTCCGTCCTAGACTTATTAAAACAACATAACTCAATTATAATCCAGACTTAAGTAATCATGTTTTATGGCAAAACCACTATCATTATGTTTGTCTGGCTGCCTACTGACTCTAAAAAAGTGAGTCGCTCCTGAAGGTTTCACTTAAGATGTGCATTGATTTGTGCTCCGAAGCACTCGAGTGTGCATACATTACTGTCTTAAATGTCAGTACACACAGCTGAGACTGAACACAAACCAGCCAGGTCTTTCTTTGATCTCGGCTGTGATGGCAGAGCGCTGAAATAATGAAATAGTAATAACAGAGTACCAGGATTGATGCTGGGACATGTTCATTCAGGCATAAAGATTAAAAAAAAAAAAGTCTGAAATGGATAAAAAAAAAAAGATCCTAACAAGAAGGATGAATGAAAGAGTTACACTGATCCAAGAAAGCAAATTTACGTGAACTACCTTGTCTGATCTTCATCTGTTTTAGTTTTTAAGAGCCCACCCTAACCTTTTGGAAGATTTATTTAGGGAAATACCCTTATTTACTCTTTGCAGAGAAGAAGACCACTCTAATGCTTGAGATGGTTGGCTTAGTGTAAAGACTGGAAGCAGGAGGAGAATGGCTGCCTTTTGCCAAAGACTCTGCTACCACCTAACACATTGTTTCTTGGTGGTTTGTTCTGCAGAGCAACCTGCAACTCAACCTGCTTTAAACTTCTTCTTTTTTTGCTTTATCTCTTTAATGTCTTATTCCTTACAAAACAGAGTTGCTGTGGATGTTTTTTGTTGTTATACTGACTGCTACTAACCGCTGTGAAACAATCAGAAAACAACTTTTATTTTGCTGATACGGCAGCTTTTTCAATATCAATATCAAATGGACACAAACTAAATTTCTTTGCCCGCATATATTTACCAGAAATATGCGAATGATCTCAATCTTCTCTGCAAGACATCACATAAGTGCATTTCTTAAAATCTTTTGTGTGTGTGTTTCCAGCTTCATACACATTTATCTTAAAGGTCTAAATCCTCATATCTTTTCTGGATTACCATTTTAACAGATGACTGGACACATGGCCTACACCTGACCTCTGACCTCCACCATGTGAGGCAGCACTGACCCTTTCTGTTTCCTCCCTGTTACGACTCAGATTTAAATTCCTCAGTGCCATCCTAACCCTCACAAAGAGGTGACATACTCTCTAAAACACATGTAAGCTTTGGTGAAGTGAAGGTTTTATTGATGCAGAGGTTACACTGTATACATGCGGGCTCACGTGCAGCACTTCTGCCAAGGTTTAGGGACGATATGGGTCATATTTTTTCTTGGCATGGAGGTAAAAGAGGAAGCCTTCTGGGGGTGTTTTAGTCAGAAAATGACCTCAGAGCCAAGATCTTATAACAGGACCAGATGTTTCAGTTTGTATGTAGAGAGTCAAACTTTAGGTTCAGGATTGTGGTTCAATGAAATTATCATATTCAAAAAATTCACTGTGATCACGTCAAGGTCATTGGCCCTTCAGAGACACCTGATACTACTTTGAAATTGCTTCATGCACAGTGAGAGCGGTGAATACATATGCTAATTGAAAATCAGGAGCTGGAGTGCAGGATTTCATGTAATTATGGTAACTTGGTGAACTTTGCTTCTTGATAATCAGTCCCACCAGCAGACTAAACATTCGGAAGAAAGAACACTTAGATTTTAAAACCGGGTCAGGCCTGGCGGGTCAAGTCCTATTGTCCATGTTCAGATAAAACAAAGTGTGTGCCAATATCTGGAGGAAGTTGACTCTATCAAACAATGAGGGCTTTTCTGTAAACTTCCATGCAATGCAAACAGTGTGCGTGTATAGTACCACACTTGCTTTGTGTTGTGGGCTAAGTCACAATTTGTGTGGCCACAACTCAGCTGTATTTTTAGTGAAAGAAATCTGCACAGTGAATGAAGTCTAACACATAGTTTCTAACTATCTACTCTATATCTCTTGTTCTTCAACGTCCCCTGTTCAGGTCAGGCTGGGGAACTTTATTGCATTCCCAAGCACTCTCCCCTCGTTCCCTGTCAGTTCTATATTCTCTACCGTCTAATAAAGTCATACAATGTTTAAAAAACAAACAAACAACAAAGTACCATATTTTGTTCATCTTAGAAGCAATCTCTCTGCCCGCAACCGTGTGAAGGCTTGTGAACTTTAGCAGCAACGTTGCAGCTATGAGCCAGGATAAATGATCTTAGAGCCAAAGGTCTTCTTCCATCCACGGTTCAAAGCTGCAGTTCTGGGAAAGTGAGAGCTCAAAACGGATAAATAATGACTGGAAAACAGCGATTATTAAAGGAATAGTTTGACATTCTGGGAGATCTGTATTCACTTTCTTTGCGAGAGTTAGATGAGACAATTGATGCTGTTTTAATATCTGTCTGTTGAGTATAAAGCTACAACTAGCAGCTGTTAGCTCAGCTCAGCACAGCGGCTGAAAACAAAGAAACATCTAGCCTGTCTGATTTCTTTAATCTTATGTTTACGTCCATGTTTACTTGGCTATCCTTGTTTGCTGTCTCAAAGCCCTCATTGTTTGATAGAGTTAAATTCCTTCAGATATTGGCACACACGTTGTTTCATCTGAGCATGGACTGTCACCCATGTGGGCATGGACACTGAAAACAAATATAAGGGATGGATGTAGTATCCGTGATGTCACCCACAGGTTTCTGAAAAGCCGTTTTGAGTGTGGTGGCTCTGGCCGTCTTACTTCCTCCCCCTGGCTAATCTAAATATCTGCAAAGACATGGATCATCAGCAGACCCGAGACAGACTGAATGACGCCTAAGTGCTCAAACAAGCCATCTGTAACGTACCTGTCAATCAAAGTCTCCACACTGTGCATAACTTTAAGCCATAATATAATTTTAATGGGTCAGACTCAGTACAGTTGTCATGAGTGGCAAAATTAGCATAAAGACCAAAACATATTTTTTTGTACCAGGCTGTTTATTTCTGCTGTGAAGTTGAACATTTTAACATGGGGACTTACGGAGACTGACTTGTTCTGTAACCAGGAACTGCAGTTGCATTGGCTTCACTACACAGCCACCAAAGTTGCTGCTGGCTCAAAACAGGGACCTGCTCATAAATGTTATGACACCGTTGTTCGGGGTTCCACAGGTTAAGGTTGGAAATTTCTTATTTCACACTGTCTGACACTATCATATATTATGCATCGGCTTGTTTCAGTTCTTTGAATCTAAGGTAAATATAATATTTATAACGAGTGAAATATCTAAACCAATCGTCATGGCTGCATCATTCTCTTAAATTGAAAGTTTTAGCCGTGTTGTGCATCTTTTCATGCACATTTCCCCAAATTCGGGTTGACAGATTTTGTAACTTTGGAGACTTTGGGAAATCCTCTAGAATTGAAATAAACTTGTGCAGGTTTGAACAAAGTCTGGCTGCACAGCATGAGTCCGGCTGTGAAAGATGAACTGGCATTTTTAAAAATTATTATCAAAAGCTTTAAAAATCACAAACCACAAAGAATCTCTTCAATTCATTTCTTATTAAAAGACTTGGATCTTTAATCCCACACACACAGAATCTTTGCACGTTTTTCTCTTTTACCCTCCAACTTCACTCGACTCTCTGCTTCATCAGGGTAGACTGCACATAATTCATCCTGTGTAGGTTGAGGTGATGTATTCTTTTCATGTACAGAGGAAGCGCAATATCCTGTTCCAGCACAGGCTCTAATACCACACTGAGGCAGACTGGCCCCTGGCCTCTCTCTCAGGGGCCTGAGTGCTCCTGAAACTAAAGCCACAGCCTCTCTGAGACTGGTGATATATGAGGTGTCTGTCTGTCTGTGCTTCAGCCTCTGCCTGTTACAGTGTCAGTAAAAGTGGGGACTAATGGGGTCCCTTTTTTTGAGAGCCCAGGGAGGAATGGTTCTCATTTTAACCTCAAATACAGTACGTTCCCTGAGGCTTATGCACTTTTATTGAAATAGCATTTTCTCTTGTTAAATCATTGTTGTGAATGCACAAGATCCCTCTTTACCACACGAACCAAATGACTCTGGCATCTATGTGAAATGAATTATGAGTGAGAGCTCATAAAGAGTCTAGTGCTGGAAATAAATTCAGTCTAAATCACTCGATAAAAACTGTCTTAAAGCTTTGGTGGCACTTCAGTCAACTGTGGACTCCTTTGATGGTGATTCATGTCCTCCGTGGTCCTATTTTGTTAGTTATGATAAAAATGCTGTTAGTTTGATAAAAAATATCAAGTTAATGAAATCACAAAGCAAACAAACAAAACCTGGCAACACAAACACAATAATGGGTTTGTTAAAATCAAAATATGCTTATATGCCATGAATGAAACAGCACCTGTTCCTGCAGAAGAGAAGCAACACACACACACACACACACACACACACACACACACATTAGTCAGTGGGAGGTCTACCTGTGCAGCCTGATGAGCCCTCCTCCTCTTTGCCACCGTCACTGGTTTCCCTGGAAGCCTAGAGAAACCAGTCGGACGTCCCCGGCGCCTCCGCTTCACTCGCTGCAGGACTCGGGCGCGCACTGGAGGAATGCGTGGCACAACAGCTTGGATTTCAAGAGAGGACAACTGTCTTTTAACAAGTGCATTTTATTTCCTAGCATGATAGCTCCTCACTGAAGCCGATAAAGACGTTAGAAATGTCTCACCAGCAGCGGGTTGTCCAACTGTCCGCCGCGTCTCTCGCTGTAGTCCTCGGCCCGGACGAGGAGAGTTTGCGCGCCGGCGGAGGAAAACTCAACGCCAATACTACGAGTGGCCAGGAGATTTTTGCGGACTTTAAGGCGCAAAACTTGCGCAGTTTCTGGAATAAGAGGCTCGTTAAGGCCATAGCTGAAGTGTACTTTCAAGGATGGATGGAAAATTTGGTGCTTTTCATTCAAGGGAACGCAAACAACCTAGAGGTGCTGAGGGAAGCGTGGATGCGCAGAGCTCTGAGGTCACCAAAGGGATTTATCATTAAAGCTGTCGGTATGTAACAACCAATGAACTGTCACTAATGATCTTATGAAGTGTTATTAAGAATGTAGCAGTACAACTTTCCATGTGCAGTTTCCAGAAACAGTCCTGTGACAGTCTGCTAAGCAAATACATTTAAACAAGAGGCTGCCACATGTCATCATGTTTTTTTTATTTATTCTAGGAGACACTGTAGAGCCAAACAACCAGCAACATTTGTTTACCACACGGAGAGAAACGTGTGAAAGTCATAAACTTTGAAGAACAGGAGCTGGCAGGGTTTAACAGCCTCCCTCCTTCTCCTCCTCTGAGCTTTTATTAAGACTGCCTACTAAACTCAGTTAAATCTAATGTCACAAGTATGTTACCCAGAGGTTGTTGTATTTATAGTGTCAGCAGTCTTTATTTTAATGTGTCCTTCTATCTCTAACACTAAATTTGGACAATTATGGCCATTATTTATCCCTTCTTCTCATGCAAACTAAAAAAACTGGCTTACTTTTTCTAGCCAGTGAAATGTTGCCAACTTTCCCCAAATTAGTTTCAACACCACAGGTGATTTTTTTCACTATCAAAGCTGCTGCATCAGTTCAAATAGCCCCGAGAGACGATATTTCTTAACCCCCCCTCCCCCCATTCCCCTAAATATATTGTCTGGTGGATTTGAGAAGATTTAATGACCAATCAGCCTCCCCTTGTTGTCGACACAGTGATATGTTTACCAGAGCTTGTTAAGAAAGCTCTGTGTACCATGTAATTACTCCTAATTGCTCCTCTTCTCCGGCTTCTCCTCAGATGTGTTTTAAAAGCAGCATATAGCTGCACAGGAACAATGAATGGAAACCTTTATGAAGCCTCCTATAGCATGATCTCATAGGCTGTAAATGTGTGACAACACCGGCTGCTGGAGAAAATGACAACCCTGTGTGGCTTTTTGTCCTAATAACAGTATTCTTAAAAGATGCACCGGGTTATTCACATTTTTTTCTAAAGATGCCAAACTCTGGCTTATAGCAAATATACATATGTGGGAGCTGATTTTATGTTTTTGTCACAAAGCACAAAAAAGTTCATAATTATCCCGTAAAATGTAAAACCTGAAGGATGCAACAGTGTCAGCGGTGTGCTTTTCCAAATGTTAGGATACTCCAGCTGCAGCTGGTTCCTTCTGGTTGTTGAAACAGTGTCCCAGCAACACACACACACACACACACTGGCTCTGAGTTTGCCATTTGGTGCAGCTGCTTTGCCCCAGTTTCATGGTCTGTCTTTCCAATAATGTGTTGAAGTTATTTTGTCTGGATACACACCTTGCCGCCGTCTACCTGCTGACCTTATATCAGTCTGTCAGCTCTGCCAGATTGAGCAGTGCACAGACACGTGAAGGGAGGAATGTGATGTGAAGGGGAGGAAGAGACCACACAAGGGGAGCCCCCAGGAGGGCGTGGAGCGATGGAGGAAGGCAGGGGGTGGGGGGGTGGGAGGTGTGAGACAGTTTCTGCTCAGCACACAAACAAACACCATATACACCATATGAGCCAAAGGTGACAGCAAGCTTATTACTGTGGGTCAGCACAGAGGTGTACACAGATATGCATGAGCTCACAGGCGGATGCGAGGCCTCAACAGACTCCTCATGTTTGAGCTTCACACCAGAAACTTGTAGGCAAACACGTCTGGGTGTGGACATGTCACCTCCTTCTCCTCCTCCTTAACAAATCCCTCGCCTCACATGGCAGCAATTTGTATGGAAATCAGTGCTGGCAGGCTGTCAGAGCCTGGTTTACTGCCTTCTCACTGAAAATTGGTCAGCAGTGAATCACTGTGCGACCGGCTGCCGACCACCGCCGCTCTTCTGTTAGCCAGGATTAATGTCCCCTTGTTTCATGGCCAGTAAGGGACTGAGGAAGTCAGACTTCTAGATTGATATCAGGTATGGACTTAAAGACCTTGACATCGTCCTGATATAAATATGTCAGCCAGGAAACAGAAATGTTATGAGTTATGGGCTACAGTGAATTTTAAACAGCCCCATTTCCTTTCTCAGGTCGGAGCAAGGTTGAGCCGTGGCTTCACCTACGTGAGGAGTTTTTTTAAGGAAACTAGTTCAGAAGATGTTTGACAAAAAATAATCAAATTTGGTTAACGAACAGCATTTGATCATTTTTAGAGACAAAGGTGGTAAAACACAGCTCCCAAACAGACACAATTTGATTAATCTGTGCTAATTCCTCCTTGGTCCTGTCTGGTTATCAGTGTCAGTACCTTGAGTGGAGACAGATTGTCACCTCCGGGCCTCTTCTGAGGGGAGAATATTCAGTAGAGGAGGTGTGGGAGGGAGAGGGTCGATGGAGAAGGGAGATTGTGGTGAGGTTAGGCTGAGGTAAACAGACAGGGGTGAGGAGTTAGTATGAACAGGCTTCGCTGTTATCCTTGTGGGAATGGGCCCCACTGGTACTGGGGTTGACCTCTCCGCTTCAACTCATGAACGTCTGCAGGGTGTTTATCATTCTTCCTCTATTACTCTGAAATTATCCCTCCGTCCCTTTTTCTCTTCCTTTTTAGCAGTTGTTTCCAGGATAACACAAACACTCCGCCGCAAAGTAATTTCATTAATGATCAGTGTGGATCAGGTATCCTGCAGGAAACGCAAAATATGAGCGAAGAATAAAAGAAGAAGAAGAAGAAGTGTTTGTGGTTTTTGCCTTAATAAAAAGTTTCCACTGCTGTCTGTGTTTGTTCATAGAAGCCATACATTATGTCCAGCTCACTCTTTCCTCTTTTTACTGCATACAGTATAGAAACACCAGCAGACAGTGTCTACATGTCACATTAATCAAATTACTGACGAGTAATTCAGTTCTGTCAAATGTTTACAGGAGAGTTGCAACCATCAGCATTAAAGAAATAGTTCTACATTTTGGAAAATGTGCTTATTCACTTTCTTGCCGAGAGTTAGATGAGAAGATATTACTGCCTCTGTGCTAACTATGGAGCTACATCTGGGAGGCGATTAGCCAGCTTAGAATAAAGACTGGAAGCGGGAAGAAACGGATAGCATGGCTATGTCCAGATTAAACTAACAAGATAAAACGTGTTCGGGGGGTTGCTGGTAGGCATGTTTTTGAACTTTGGCAAGATGGAAGGTGAGCTGCCCCACCCTCCTCCTTCCAATCTTCATACTAAGCTAAGTTAGTCGATCTTAGCTTCATAGTGCAGAGGCATGAGAGTGATATCTTCTCATCTAACTTGAAAGCGTATTTCTGAAAATGTCCAACTATTCCTTTAATTAAGATTTTAGCTGAATTCTTATTGTGTATGAAAACGGACCAATTGGCTTGTCCGTCGTGTTGGAGGCTGGAGGCTCTCCTGTTGAAACCAGAGGCTTCATAATGACTGTAAGCTCGTTCTGCATTATTTAGAGCCTCACAATTGTCTCTGGAGCAGGATGAGCATGGATCCACGAGCTGAAACATTTATATGGAGTCAGCCAGTGGTGTAATGAGGTGTCCTGTATCCTCCCTACAATCAACCCCTGTAAACTGTCCTCGTCCTCTTTGAACATGGACATGAAGGAGTCCCCTGGACAAGGCCTCTCACTTTCGCCATGGAAAACACATTTCTGGAGGACATTGTAGGACGCACTATAGGTCTCTCACTTTTAGAGCACAGCTATGCTGCACTTTTTTGATCCAAGTTTCCTTTTTAAATGGTATGTGTCATTTAACTCGCCATACCATGAGGTGGTGAAGCATTCCTGAAATGCTTCATTTACTCTTGAGATCATTTCCTGAGTTTGTCGGCTCACAGTGCCTCATTTTTTGCTCTTTGCTGTTCACTTGAAAGTGTTGTATGTTCACACGCGGGGTGTCTCCTTTCATGAGGGTATTTTGTCAAAGTCTCAAAGCGCTTCACTAATGGTCATAACTCTTCCAGATGTTAGCTTATTAACCATGACACCCCCTTGCCGGGCCTTTCCAGGTTTAAATGGCCCACCCTGGCCTAACTAAGCAGCACAGGTCAAAGGTTACAACCTTCTTGCTAACAAGCGACCCTGAGGTCATCTAGCTTCAGAGGGCAACATACATCAATACAGTATCCAGGTGTTCTTCCTTCACTGAACAGTTTCAGCTTCTGTTAGTGTCATACCCCGACACAACCTGACATCTTCTAAATATGTTCTTAGAAATAGATTATAAACTGGATGTTATTTAACATTAAATAATTATATAATAGTGAATATGAAAAGTTTTCATCATTACTTTTAGCTATGTGTTTGATGCTGTTTGAACTGTTTTCACGAACTATATTAGGAAATGTACTAAGGATCGACATCACACTGATTCATAATCCTATTTGGCTCTTTATTTTCCTCTTTATTACAAAAATGTATATGTTTTATTCAAATCTTCATGTCTTAAATGAGGTTTTCACATACCCTCTGGCAACTGCAGGTGTGCCCCCTGGGGTACAAGTATGTAATATGTGTCTTTAGTTAGGCCGTTGTTAAGGAATCCCTGTGGTTTTTATATATTTGTCTGTATTTTATTTGTGGTTAAAAGACAGATTGGTGAAGGAAAACCCTCACGGGAGCAGATTTGTACGAGATCTGCTCTGCTCAGTTACAGCTACCATCTGCTCTCAAACAATATCGGTTAAGGATATTTACTCTTGAGCTCCCTGACACTAATAGTACGGCATTAAGTGGTTACCCAAAATATATGTTGCTGTTTTTCAGGCTCAAAAGAAAGTCCATATTATGACAGTGGTCTGTTCAATCATCTGACAGAAAACAAGGGAGGAATGTTTTGGAAACCTTATACCAAATTTGCTGGTGCAGTGTGAGATTTCAGAAAATGGATGGATGGGTATACGTTAATTAGGCTGCAGTTATATTACAAGCATCACTCTTATTGTCCTTTATTGTGACAGGACCGGGCGTGTCCCTGCATTTACCTACAATGTCTTTTTATTTCCTGTGCTTGTAAAAGACGGATTAGTCAAAGGTTCAGATATGAGGATACCTTGACCTCTATTCTCAAACAATGACCCCCACATGTGTGAGAGACTATGTGTGTGCGTGCATGCCTCTCAGCACATCATTTGTTAGCCACATCCTTTCCATTGAGCAGGAAGCGCACCCCTGGTGCGAATCAGGCATGTCGGTCTCTTATCAACCCAAATATTGGGCTTACCCGTAGTGTTGGAGTGGAGCGGTGCCAACAATAACAGCTGGAGAGGGTTCCTCTGTATCCCTTTAGCTTATACACCCTGTCTGCGGCCGCTTGGGTTTCCCTTTTGCGATTTATCTTCATTCACTCTCTGGTTAGACAAATGGGTCGACACAGAGGTGAGGCTATATTACATTCAATTTGGTATGACTATTACTCTTCAGTTTCCTGACAGGATGTTTTCTTTGCTTCATTTAGCATTGATAAATTCGGCGGTATGCTAACATCAGTTCTGTGGTAGCAAAGTGTTCTGTTATTGTATTACAAAAATGAAAGATGCTTCAACAGAGCTATGCGCCGACTAGTTGTACTGCATTAAAAAGTGGTGGATCATATGGCAGATACTGGACAGGAGCTCTGGTCTTAATACATGGATAACAAACACAGGAATCTCCTGCACCTCAAGCTCAGTTAAATGGGAGGAAATGGGTTTCATCTGCAACCAATGACTGCCATCACTCTTGATTAAGGGGTGTGGTTTTGCTGTAAAAGCCACATGAATGGAGCAGGGTGAAAATACCTGGATCTTTGATGGAGGCAAAACTGGGGAAAGTAAAGGCTCTTGTCTACCTCTGAGCCCTGAGTACTGTTTAGTTTTTATCACCAGTGAAATGTCATAAAAACTGTACAGGTGTTTAAAGTCGACTACTAACATAAACAGTGAACAGGACAGGGCCTAAAATTAACCTCTGTGGAACACCTTCTGTTACTCACATTAAAAAAAACACATTCACACTGATATCAGTCAGAAAGGTAGTTGTGAAACCAGCTCCACACAGCTGAGAGCCAAAGTCTGAACAACATCAGGGAACCATTGACTTGAATTAATTGCTGGTAAAGGACCAGCAAACAGAGAGGCATTGTGTTGGTTTTTGTAGTGGGTGAGATGGTAATGTGTTTCGACCCAAAGCCAGACTCATTAGAAATAAACAGACAACAACAAAGAGAGTTAATCACTTACACATGACTGTATGATTTTGACCAGACAAAATAATTTTGGAGATAGGCTGATAGTTATTGATGTTGATACTGAACTTTTATTTACTGCTTTATTCAGTGAGCCGTCTGTGCCTTTAGATATACAGATCTGTCTGTTTAAATTTAGTTATAGAAGTTACTACTGTACATAATTTATTTCTAATAGATCATTTGCTTTGAAGGCAAGCCAATCGGCAGGATCATCACAACATCTGGCCAAAGACTGGGACTGTTTTCTTCTTTGTTTTTCTTGTTTTATATAAAACAGATCTTTTTTTCAGTGGATCTTTTATCTTAAATACATCTTGTCTTTTTATAAATCAAATAAAATATAAAACAAATATAACAGTACAAAATGGTTCAGTGTTAGTTTATTTGTTCACCCATGCATCTAATTTATCATATTTGGCTGAAAAACTTATATAAGCTGCAGTTTTTCAAATTGGTTTTCCAGCCAACTTGGACTCATTAATTTGCTATAATGCAAGCTGTATGGGCTGATGTCATGCAGGGTTATTTCTGCAAGGGACTAAAAGACAGGATCATTTTGACCATTCATAATTTTCTGTCTGAAACTCCCCCATTTTATGGAACTCTAGCTCCAAACCTGGAGGTTTGTTAGGTGCGCCCTCAAACACATTAAGTATAGGCTGAAATCGATCTGAGATGAAGTACTTACTCAGGAGACTGTGGCAAAATTTGCATGAGTGGCGGCAGAGTTTCTGCCCAGATAGATGCAGTTTCTGTTGCAGAAATGTAAAAAGGCATACATGGCTGTTAAAGAACAAAGGAAAGGTACTGTGGTCTATATTTTAAATGCCTTGGACTCACCAGATGTCTGGTAGAAACAGCACTGGCAGACTGTGGGGTAATGTTCATGTTCATGAAAGCAGACGAGAGCCAGATATGTTGGGGTGCGGCCCATTAAGTCTGAAGAGGTATGACGTAAGAAGTAAAAAAGATGGGGAAATAAAGTGTTGTGTCTCCTGGCACCACCATTGGTTTCATGTTGCATGCCATTTGGGCCATGCTATAAAGTACAGGAGGCCTGCCTAGCTTCACATTGTTACCGGTCCTCTGTTAAACACCTGGTCAGGTGGATTTCCTTTTTCACAAAAGCATGATAACAGGGTTTTTGCACACTAGCTCAGTACCAGGTCATTTATTTCGTGTAGAACAAGCTCGATTGTTATTTAAATTGTTCTTACTGTGAATCAGATGGTAAAAGCATTATTTAATGGCATTACAGCTTACAGGGATTTGCAGCCAGGATATGTGGTGACCAACTATGTGAGTGTAGATGTTTTAAGCTCCGGGAATGTCAATTTGAGAAGCTTAGTCACAGCCTGTTTATGCTTTCTTGCCAACATACATTAAACCTCAATGGGTTGAGTTGGCAAAGTGAGTCTCAAGGCTGTAGCTGAATTATAGATACCCATAATGCACTTGGGCTGCTGTTTCTTCTTTTTCTTTGGCTTTGTATTGCGTATGGCAGGTCGCTGCCACAGAAAAGGTTTCTATGGTGACTTGAGTCAACACAAGGCTGGCTGTGTTTCTCCTCATGGCTCAAAGATTTAGCTCACAAATCCTCTTTAGTCATGGCATTTTGACTTGACTCTTATCTGTTGTTCCCCTTTGGAATAATCAGTACTGTTTATGCTTAGATGTAGTAGAAAGTTGACCTTCATATCTTGACAATAGGCCTAAATTAGATTAAATAATGCAGATTTTATCTAATCTGAGTTAGCAGTGCCATGTTAACCTGCCAAAAAATACATTTTCTCAAACACTGATTACAAAGAGGCCACAGTCCAAATTTCACTCTTTTCCTCCCACTTGAGTGCTTCACTTAATATTTAAACACAGGCAGTCTGAGATGGTGAACTGTCAATAGGTGAGATTAAATATTTACCTAGAAATGGTGGTTTTATTGTTTGGAATCAATCAATAGTGTCATAAAATGATCGGTGACTAGTCTTTCCATTTTATTGGTTACTGATGTGTTTTTAAGTGGCATGGTGGTAGCCATATTGATAATACAGGACAATAATGTTCAGTAATCAAACAGCACATTCAACATTAGTTAACATGATGAGTTAATTCAAACATTTTGATGTAATGTTGATGTCCATGTAGTATTTCTCCTTTCAGAGTGGAAGGACAGGAAAGGGCAGTGTTGTTAGACTGGGTGAGGTTTGGTTGTTGGGACACTCAGGCTGTGATTGCTCTCTGAAGGGATCTTTTCACTCAGTTTATTGGGCCATTTAACAGCAACGCCCACATCTGTGTGTTCTTTGGGAATGAAAGACACAAACTCGTAAAGCACTTTTAAAAAGTGTAATGTGCACACACACACACGCACACACACATACATATAAAAAGAGAAGGGCGGGGTCATAGGGGCCCAAAAAATTGAAAACAAAGGGAAGTGGTCGTGGGATTGGGAGGAAGTCATGGCGTAAATTACAGTCTGCATCTCTTCTCATTACACTAAATCTGACTGTATGAATGTTTGACATTGTCTCACCAGACACTTAAGTCAGATCTTTCTCAGCCTGCAAATTCACTGAAGCATGTTCTTCACAAGGTCTCAGTTGATGGTAGACGGGGGGGGGGCTTTGCAGGTTGGGCAGGCCTCAAGTTCATATTGAATGCCAGGCTGTGTGTCCTTAATGAGGGAGAGAGAAGATTAGCCTGTTTGCTTACCGGAGCCTAAAAGATTAGACGATAGCAGTATGAGATAAGATGGTGTACGTCTGTGAGTATGCGTTTTCCAGAGGGGCCCTGGAGTGAGGGATTGTGGCAACAAGCCTGATGTTTCAGTTAGATTTTTACCTGCGATAGCATACAGGTGAAAGGTCAAGGATTCAGTCACATGTTGCGTAACCTTCTTTATGGCTTTGGTTTCTGGTCTCACATCAAGACATGAATATAGTCCAAACATGTCTGTCAAAATCTGTAGATAAATGAGTGTTTATTTAGAGCAGCCGGGTCGTCTGATGAGCCAGTCTGTGAGCTAAATGCTGTTGTGCTAACACAGTCACCATGGAAATGCAAACATACTGATTTTACCAGGTATAATGTTTACCGTGTTCTTTAGTTTGGTGTGTTGGCATGGCAACATTCACTAGTAAGCAAAACACCAAAGTGTTGGACAAATTAAAATGTTGGCCTTGTGTTTGGACGTTGGGACAAATTTCATGGCAGTCCATCCAATAGTTGTCAACACACGCCAGTAAAAAACAAAAATGTTATGTTGGCGCTATTAGATTACCGAAGAGAGTGAGATTCAAACATGAATTTCTGTACAAAACTTTATGGCAAGCCATCCGATAATTTGGACCAAAGTGGTGGTCTTTTGCGATCCCCAGAGCTGCATCAAGTTGCAAAGTTTGCTGTACACAAAATCAGCATAGGAAGAAACAGAAAATTACTCTACAGCTGCACTCTACAGCTGCACTCATTAGCAAAATTTCAACTGAAATATTACAAATGTCAGCTGAATATCTGAAATACAAAATGATATACAAAGCTGTCTTTGTACTTTTGTTGTGTACTTCTGTGTCTAAATGTGTGACTGCAGGTTTGTGATCAAAGCTAAGATTCACCTCATTTATTATATACATCAGCAACTTATTGGAGGTCTGTGTGTTGCAGTCTGTTGTTAGGGTCACATTATGTCCCATCCTTCACTGATTAAGAGATCAAATGGTGCAACAGCTTGTGTTGCTGCAGGACATCAAATGTCCCTTAAATTATATCAGTTTGACTGTCACATTGCAGTACTCGGTAAAGGTAATTTAGATACTGCATGACAGTCAGATTAAATACATTATTTTTATCTGAGTCATTGGAGCTCATGGAAGGTCCACAGTATGTACTGTGCGGTGTGTTAGTATTTTCTTCCAAGAAACTGGAGGTAATGCAATCACGTATGAAATGGGACTCATGTGGCTGTGAGGCCAGCTAACAACACAGCCATGTGAATACATGTGGCATTGATCAGTGTCAGCAGCCAAAAAGATCTCAGGGGGGATAGAGGAGAGAAGGTCTCTGTCAATCATCTCCACAATATGAGCAGTCAGCTTCAGGCATTTTTCATTTTTATCCCCGGGGCGGCAGTTTATTCTCCCATAGAAAGTTTATGGCATGAGAAGAAATAATGTTTTTAGCTCCGCTTGGAGCAGAAAGCGTAGTGTGGGTCACTTTTTTGTAACGTTATAGTGAAGACCATTAAAGTACAATTTTAGACTTGTTATATAAAGTTGCAATTATCTCTTTTAATCCAAATTGGCATATGAAGTATGCATTATGCCAGTAGTTCTCTGGATACAGTTTTGGAGGTTATTAGCTCTTGGGATGAAAAAACTATTCTTTGTCTCTCTAGATTTTTATGTCTTGTGAGCTTGGGTCACAAGTCAAGTTTTACTGCCTCAGTTTGATATTGCACTTACATAACACTGATGGCCATAAAAGAAACAATCCGAGCAGCAGAGTCCTTTTAGTCCTCAGTATGTGACTCTAATCCGATGTTGAAAGATGTGGGAGGGGGTTTCCCGAAGCTTTTAAACTATCCAACAAGCAGCTCTGATGTAGCTGCCAGCTTCAGACCCTCGCTGCCTGGTAAACGCCCACATCTTTTAAACTCTGCACCGGTTTGTAAGTTAAGCTTTGTGTTATACATTTATAGTAAGGTGAGAAAGATGACATCTTGGTGACATCATCAGGGCAATTTTCTCAGACAAAGATCCTCCAGAACCAAAGAAGACATTATATACAACTCCTATTACAGGCTGAGTAGGATTAACCAGACTATGGCTGTAAAACTGGTGGAGAGCCTCTTAAAGAGGTTATATTGAACTGCTGCTCCTCTTAACTTTCCTTCACACAAGTCCCGTCTCCTGTTTTGACTCTTGAGCTGCCATTTCCCTCCCTCTTCCTTGTGGCACGGGGTTCAGTTGCCATGGCACCCAGCCGGGTATTCATGCCGTGTATGACAATGAGTGTAATGTTGGTGGCCCGGTCTTAGATTACAGGAACACAGAGGTCTGTTTCCCCTGGAGAGGAGACGATTACAACAGTGAACCTCCACGACGGTCACGCCTGCTAATGTTAGACTCAATAAACACAAATCCTCAGAGCCCATCACGACTTTTTCCCATAAATAAACTGCAGGTGTATTTTTGTCTTCTGTCTCACCTACGTACATTGTCAGTATCAACTTTCTGTTGATTTTCTTTAAGGCAGTGCTGCTATCACACTGTTGTTAATTAAATGGCATGTTTGAAAAACGCTTTTTCACTTATTCCTGTTTTTAACTCCCTCAGGAGTACAAATCATGATAGCAGGTGTCCGACAGGATATCCTGCTTTGTACCAGGACATGGTCAGAGAGGATAACGCCCGAGCTGCCAAAACAACCTCTATGCCAAGACAGCTGGGAAGTGATTTTAAGGAAGTAGTGATTTCCTATTAGTTTATTGATTCCCTGTGACTAATTATCCGTCTTCTCTGGCCCTATCATATTCTTGCTGGCCTTTTGTCTGTCGACAGTGGCTGTAAGTGGTCGCTATGTGGACAGCCAGCCAGACATTCCTATAGGAAGTTAACAACAATGAGGAGCTAAGTCAGCAGCACTAATTCACTGCCCAGGGAGACTGCTATTGAGATATCCGCTCTGAGGTTTAGTCAGATTAACGTCTTCTGTCGGAGCCGGGGGAAGGCAGATGGTTTTTTCTTTACAATCCCTCCGTCTGTCATAAGATCAGTTTTGGAAAGAAAGACCCCTGTCTGTGAGGCTTATGAGCCTTAAGTGAGCTGTCAAACAAAGTCAGTAAAAAGTCTGTCCTGATAATTGTTTTTGTTTTTTTTACTGACTTTGCTTGACATATATTCGTTACTGAGGATAAAACATTTTCTGTTTAACTTAAACACAGAATGAGGAGCAGTGAGATTAACACTTTTCAGCTGCTCTGTGGTCAGTGTTGTGAGATTTGCTTGGAAAGATTATTTCAGGTTGGTTGAGAAATTTTGGTGGTTTGCACCTACAGAAATTTGGGGTATATTCCAATAAATCTGCCACTCCTAATTAGTTTGATTGAGATTATCAGGGTACGAATCTTAACTGACTTGATGCGCAATGCTTCTTTTGTCTGTCAAATCTGGCAACACGGTCTGTGGTGCTTCATTACAAGTAATAATCCATATTTCCAGCACCAAAGTAAAAGTAAAACAAACTGTATGTGTGCAGCACATGTGTGTTTTGTTGTGCTTTACCATGGCAGATATTTGATTTGTTGTTGTTTTCCTTGCCTTGGACTTAAGTGGTGGGTTGTGGGCTGTGTGTGAGGTTGGTAAATGTTTAATTTACATCAAGTGTGAGCTTGGCAGTGTTTTCCCTGAATGCCCATGGGGTTGATGGGAGAGTCACTCACAGTCACACACATTTTCAATCTTAATTCACAAATTTCTACAGTTGTCAGCGCAACTGGAAAACATCTCTGTCAATAACAAAAACAAGTTTAAGCTCCAACTGCGGAATTAATTTGTTTATGTATTTTCACTATTTACACTAATGCGTGCATTCAAGTTGCAATACAGCAATGCTTTTTTTGTGAAAGATCACCATTCTGTATCCCTTCTTTCCCCTGTTTACGCTCCTTACATTATTGAGGTGTAGCTGATTAACTAAAACCAATTTTCCAGTCCTGTGGGTAAGGTTATGCTCATGCCCTTCACATGAAGGGAGTTTGCATTAACACAGCTCAGATGCTAATCATTCATCAGCAGTGGCATCTGGTTTGTTTTGGTGTTTCCACTGAGCTCACTTCTCATTAGTTAACATTACTCTTTGTTGTTTGTATATGAGTATGTTTTTGTGGCGAAAGAAAAAAACCCCAGACGTCTGCATCAATATTTCAAATTATAATGACCTTTGTAAAAGAAATAACATAATGTATTCTGCACTGTAGCAACAAAACCCTCATCCACATACTTATCCAAACAATAACCACATCAAGGCCAGGCCTTAACTTAAACGTTAAGATTCAAACTAGACTGTATACCTTAAACTAACTGACTAAAGGTTTATATCTGAAAACATTTCTCATACAATATCTGAACACCAATCTTTAAGCGTGGCAGGCCAGTAACAGCATCTTTTCCCCTGATGGGATCCAAAATGTGGTATCTATAATTGCTTGAATTGTCATTTGATCATGAAAATTCTGTTTCTTTCCTTTCAGGTGTTCAGGTTGAACTAGAGAAGTCAGTTGTTGGTTCGTGGTTGCTTCACCTTGTTGGGAAACTAACTTTGTTTAATTAAGAAGAGACTACTCATCCCTACACTAGTACTATTTGTTGTCTCCTGTTTCTGAACAAGGAGACATTAGAGACCTTCGTGTTACCCAGCGAGGTGGCCAATTATTTAGACACAGTTGTGTCAAAGTCCACATTCAGTTTTGATCCTTTCAACGGGGTGTGGAAGAGTCTTTATTGCAGTACTATCTTAACCCCCTCTGCCCTCTTCACTATAGACGTTGCACAAAAAAAATCCTGTTTGTCTGAAAGGACTTAACCACTGCATGTTGCTTCAATTACGTTTCCCCATGTGTGAAACTGTGTTGATTGTTTTTCATTCTGAAATCAGATGTTTCTAAAATGTCTGGTTAGCTTAAAAGCAGCTTAGATTTATGATTTAAAAGCCTTGTGGCTTTTGTGTAATAGACTCCCACAATGTGTCTGTATGTTTTATACTATTTTTACAAAGACAAATGTTTCCAAGACTGTCTCTGTCTTTTTTCTGAGTCTCTCTCTCTCTCTCTCTTTGGGTAACATGTTTGTCTTAAGGCACCTCCTAGACATGAAGGGCTGTATGATATGGGGGGCAGGATATCTGATCTGCCCAGCAGGCAGACCTGTGGTCATTTCTGTGGGAGTAATGGAATTTTGTGGTTTGTCCCAGTACTGATGGAATTTCAAAAGCAGTCATATAACTCACATAAATAGACCACCTCGGTCATGATTTAAAAGGTGGTTAGGAGAGGAATGTCAACTTCAGTACTTTGAGTTGTTTTCATTGGCAGTACAAGTCACAGAGGCAGACCTCTCTAAACTCAGGTGTGTTTGTGTGTACTGCAGCATGCCCACCTGTTTCACTCAATAATCTGCTGGTGTGTGTGCTTCAGGTGACCTGTCCCCGGTGCAGATGTCCCCTGTTCCTCAGTCCCAGTTCATTCCCTTGGCCGAGGTGTTGTGCTCAGTCATCTCAGATATGAACACCTCTGATATCATCGTCAACCAGGAAGCACTTGTGAACTACATGAGCAAAGCCCACCCAGGTAATCCATAAAACATTGCCTCGTCGTGCTTGTTCAAGGAATAGCTGTGTCCATAACAAAATTGTCACGAACAAACTTTCCATTATTAGACGTAACGTTTGTCCTCCTGTCCTCATTTTTTCTTTCTGTCTCAGGAATAACCATCCCAACTCAGGACATTCTCTACAATGCTCTTGGCACTCTGATCAAAGAGCGCAAAATCTACCATACAGGCGAGGGCTACTTCATCGTCACGCCTCAGACCTATTTCATCACTAACAACATGGTGCGAGAGAAGAACTGGTGGACTTCTGGTTCAGCAGACGACCCTCCCTCACCTCCTCCCATTACTTACCTTTTGAGTAACGACGTCTGTGTTGAAAGCACTCAAACGTTGCCAGTGGCACACTGCAAGTCTTGCAGCTGCTTCAGCCCTCTCCAAACATCCCCTAACATCGCCTCCACTACTGTAACAGCCACCATCCCTCCCTCCACTGTCCCAGACCAGCATTCTGTTTCTGTTTCCATCAGCGAATGCACGGGCAAAAGCTTAAAGTGGCCCCGACCGTTAGATCACAAACCCACAGTGCAGCATCAGTCCACCTCCACAGCTGCGGACTGTCAGGCGAGCGAGATCAGCAAAACTACAGCCACTACAAACGCCACTGGCCGCAAAGAAAAAGACAACAAACCAGGGAGAAAGTTTGGCCTCAGTTTGTTCCGCAGGAATGGAGGTAAAAAAGAAAAGCCAAAGAAGGAGTATGCATCATTTTCAGGGCAATTCCCTCCAGAGGAATGGCCAGTGAGAGATGAGGACGACTTAAACAACTTACCCCGTGACCTAGAGCATGCCATCATCAAACGCATCAATCCTGAACTGACTGTGGACAACTTGACACGTCACACGGTCTTAATGAAGAAGCTGGAAGAGAGAAAGGAGAGGGGGATAGACAGAGTGTTGGAGAGGGTGGACAGAGGTCTGGATAAAGATGATAAGGCGGTAGACAAGGGAATGTCTACTGAGATTCTTACCTATTCCAAACCCAGGCATCATCACTCCTCTAAGGCAGGGGCAGGGAAAAGATCCACTCAGAAGGCCTCTCGCAGCAAAAGGAGGGTCCATTCTTCAAGAGAGAAACAGAGGGAAAGAGAGAAGGAGAGGGGTAAGAGTAAGGGTCCCATATGTGCGGATGATTATCCAGAGGGGGAAGATTTGATTCCTGCTCGGCTTAGAGTGGAAATCCCTGTTGATGAACCAGATCAAGTGGAAGAAGGAGGGGGTCTTGACGGAAAATCTCTTTACAAGAAACGCATTGAGAATCCTTTCCAGACTCATCCAATTAAAGAAGCTGAGACCATTATTCCCCCCACCAACAACAGAGAGCAAAGAAGACGAGAGGTGAAAGAGGGCAAGACTTCAGGGCCAGGCAAAAAGGAACGAACGAGCCATCGCTCCAAATCATGGGACCCGCATCGGGCCAAAGCGATTGCAGCAGATGGCGAGGATATAGAGAAATCCCCTACATCTGAGGACAGGTACAACTGTGTCCACAAGCAGGACCTTGCTGCTGATCATCTGCTCCAAGCAGACATAAAGTTAAACAGAGAGATGCCACTGGACTACAGCTCAGCCTACCCACAGAGCAGTACGCTCCGGATAGACGACAAGATCCGGCATAAGAGGGAGGGAAACAGCAAGGAGAGCTGGGAGGGAGGTGACCAAAATGGCCATCTTCAGGAGGCAGAGTACAACAGTGTACCAGACCGCAGCCTCACTATAGATGACGGCCTCTCTAACATCCAACAATACTCCAATAGTAATGCCATCCTCCCTACCCATCCTTATGAGTCTGTCATAAACCATTCATATGACCCAACTCTGCCTTGGCCTAAGCCCTCTTTACAGCGGAAACACTCCCTCAGACTCTCCAACCCACAAAGGGATGATATTCAGGGGCATGACGAGCTCTCTTCACACCAGCAGGCCTGTGAAACTATACCCACCCAGGAACAACAGGAGATAAGACCTGTCACTATCAATAACAGAGAGCAAAGGACCATGAACCAAGGAGAAAGGCTGGAACTGATAGCAAACAGCACTTCCTCAATAACAGACACTGATGGCTTTATAGAAGATGACTACAGACTCTATCAGAGAGCAGATGAGCAGGAGGATGAGGATGCCTGCAGTTCCTTGTGCCTCAATGAAGAGGAGATTATCGACGCTGCAAATGTTTACCGAACAGGTGTAGCAGACTACCACAGTCACCAGTTGGTTTACAATAACCATGAATCTGATTTGCAGTATCAAGGACCTCACAGTCATTATTATAATTCACACTTTCACCAACCACAAGTCGCCTTGGTACAAAATTCAAGCAATTTCAAAGATCTCATTCCTCCAGCAACCCAGAGGGAGGCTTCCCTCAGCCCCACCAGATCTGGAGAGACCAGCTGGAGACTGATTCATCCTCATCAGAGGACGAGATCACCAGGGCCCCAAAATGCGTCCAGCATCAGGCAAGGCACAGTGAACCAGGGGGAAAAACGACATGAGGTTGATTTGGACTGTTCCAAACCATTTGAAGTTGCAGAAAGTAGTATATTTGACTACTGCCAGACTAGTGAGATGGAATCAGACACAGAGACTGTCCGTAAGTCAGTTGATGAGGGTGACGGAGAATCTGCTCACTGGACAGCTGAGGTGGAGGATGCGCAGGAGGATGAGTTTGAAGAGACGGGTGTTCCTCAGACCCATAGAGCTGTTCTGAGCATGCCCAGTGGGGCCAGAGCTGCAGAGCTTGGGGAAGCAGTGGAAATGGGAGAGAACCAGAGCATCACAGGAGACAGCGGTATAGATTCTCCTCGGTAAGTGCCTGACTTGTTCATAGTTGCTGTAATTAGATACTCTTATTGTGTTTCCACTTCATTGTAGCTCACTTTGAGACCTGGGGTATCTTGTTAAAGCCATTGAACTTGCTGAAATTTAGACAGCTAACACAGACTGACACTGAAGAAAGGGGTTTATGAAGAGAATAAAAGGGTACACAGCCAATAAAGAAATGCTCCTAATCCCTTAGCCCAGATACACATTGTCTCCAGGCCAGGCTCCAGAATTCTTAGTAGTTTTCACACCTATCTCTGACTATGAGCCCACAACAGACTCTCGCTACATTCTGGAGAAGACAGGCAAAATAAACACTGTACTGAGGTTAGTTAACCTCTGGGGTCACCTGTGGTTGGCCTTACTCCCAATTTGTGTTTCTTCCCTTAAAGTAAACTAAAGCTGAGCAAACACCTAGTGATCAATTATAGCGTCCAGTATTTGGACAGGAGGTAGTCATTTTGATAATTACGCATAATTGCTGTGCAGCACTTAAATCCTTATAATCAAAGAGGAAGAAAAGAGGTCTTTTCTGACATTGAACTTGCTGTGCACTCCGGTATGTGGGTGGACAGATGGAGCGCATGAACACGTCATCTTGTTGTAACATATTTATACTGTAGATAGATATCAACCTTATGCCCTCCTTTTCTTGCCCTCTACAGGACCCGTGTCAGCCTGGCCTCCAGCAACACTGTCATTCTGGAGGGTCTCAAGAGAAGAGGCTTTTTACAAAACTTGGAGAAACTGCATTCAAAGAGCAATGCCATTCGACCACAAAGCTCACTGCTACAGCTAACTCCTGTCATGAATGTATAGCAGGCCTGAGTCGCCTGCGGCAGCTTTACATTGGAGCTAACAGACCTCACTGGGCATGAAAAGGCCAAAACAATGTGCTTGAATCTTCAGTTCTATGCAACTGCTAGGTCACAAACATATCCTATTACAACAGGGGTCTGTGTACAAATGTACAGTGTATATTTTTCTTCTCTTTGTAAATAATTCTAAATGTAATATTCTATGATTTTTCCATTCACTCCCTTGTGTATGTGCTGATATTGCACAGTGTATCAACAGCATTTTTGTGATATAAATGTACAGTTTTCTTTCTCGTTGCTGAAAATGATCATAACAGCATTAACGTCTCATTTCATCTCATCTCATCATCTCTTTTTTTCTCTTGTCATGTAGCAATTACTACAAATAAAATTGTGTATTTCAGCCAAGATGTCTTTCTTTCCATAATTCTACTCCCTATAAAACATTTACCAGTAACAGATCGGTACCTGCAATGACAGTGCTTTTACTTTAGCAAAAAGTAGGATTTATTATTATTATCAGTATTGGCCACTATCAACTTTGGAAAACAATATTGCTGTTGGTCCAAAACTACATTTAATACTTTTATGGAATAGTTTTCTAAGACTTAGTATGTTTAATCTGATGTACTATTATCTGTTGGTCATGAGATCCGGGGACATTTGCCCCCGCTTTAAATAACATGTTTAAGTGCTATCCTTGTAAATATCAGTGATGTAAACCAGACTGCAGTGCACCCAGAGAGCTGATAAGGACCTATTATTTCTGAAGGTTTCAGTGACGGTGGATCCTAACCTTGAGAGTCTACCTCAACAGGCAATTTAAGCCTGACCTCCATCTGTGAAGGAATGTAAACCAACATATGTGAGTCTGGGAAGGCGGGTAGTTTCCTGACATTATGTTGATTGTTTTTACACCACTCCCTGGCTATTCCCAAGATCTTTCCCTGAATTAGACCTTTACTCAGCTGCTTCCACTGCTGCAGACTGGTATTGTGTTGTTCTTAAGACGTTCAAGAGTTGATCCTCAGTTAACGCAGCAGGGCTGCAAAATAATTATTTTTTTGTTTTTTAATTAAAATCAGAAAATACACATTAACATGATTGCATGTTAATGTACATCCTCCATGTTTATCATCTGCAGGAGTGTTTGTCAAACCTTTTACACCGTATCACCTCAGAAAATATTAGGCTTTGAAAGTACAACAATTATGACTGATGTCAAAATACCTTTCAGAAGAGAAACTTTCCTGAAAACTTTCAGCTACAGGCAGTTTACACAGGAGGCAGGTTTATTTATTGTTGAATCCTGAACAGAAACCGGTTCAGGAATCACTTATTTCACCTTTCACCACCGCTTACTATCTTTTTGTCACATCTGAGCTCAAGTATGCCTGCAACAGACAAGAATGTGACTACATAGCAGGATATTTAAACATAACATTTCTTAACTTAACTCTTATTTTAAATTACATTCCAGCAATCAAATAGTTTATTCTAAACTTTGTATTTTTTACAGTATATTTTTAAACTAATTTCAGGTAGGTCACATACATACACCATTAGTACTCATGCCTTAGTTTGAGAAACAGTGATCACAGGGTCCTTTACCTGAAGACTCAAAAGCATGAGTTCCTGCTCCACATCTGGACTCTCCCCATTAGTCTTTAAAAACTTTTGAGCTGGTAATGAGTGACACCTTGTGGATACGTTTAGGAAGTGCAAGTTACAGTGTACTTTACTGTGCTGCAGGCACTGACTTCATGATAAAAAGTAGAGGAGCATTACCCAATATTTTCCTGACCTAGTCACCATTAAGCACGAGTCATGTGCTCTTTATTTTACAGGATCATAACTTTTATTTAGCTGACGATGATTGCTCCTCCCATTTCATAACCATACTCCATTGATTGAACACCACAAGAGAGTCAACAACCTTTATTTATCCATATATGTGCCACTCAGAAACTGGGAAGATGTTACAGGATTTGCCCTTAAGAGAAGCTTATATGGATAATTTACAATTTCTTTCTACACTGAGGCCATTGACAAAAATGAAGGGGAAAAAAAATAAAGACAATATGGTCGTAACAGTGTAAACGCATGGTAATATACATGAAAGCAAAAAAGCAATAGGTATCAGTGACATCAAATTAAAATGTAGGGTAAAGTTAGTATGAATAAGAACAAAAGACTCCTGAAAACCCTAACTTTTTTCTCAAATAACAGCTCGGCATACATTTCTACATAGCATGCAATAAGGCACCTATCTAACACAAGGAAGAAACCTATGCTACAGTTTGAAGCACATTTTTTTATCCAAATAAAAAGAAAAGAAAATATTGCTCACCATGTTCACTCCCATAAAAACTGTATATCTTTCATTCCCTTTCATATAACCCAAGCCATATCTAAAAAAATACATCAGTATGTAAAAGATATTTTACACAGAACAGTAAATAGAGCGCAATCCACTGGAATTCGGAAAAATCTTTAAGTCTTGTAAAAGTGAGATTTCCTCGTGTAGTCTTTTTTTAGTATACACAACCTTTTTTTTTTGGATCAAATTGTGATAATTTACTTGATCAACATGTGTTACCTATAGTCTATACACAGGTATTTTTAATTAGTCTCCAAAGCAATTAACAAAGTGTGATGTTGCATTTCATGTACATTTGGTGCAGGAGTACAGAGGAAACTGCGCAGTAAATAATTAGGACACAAGTTATGTTGTAATACGCTACCCAGTAGGTTTTTTATTTTCTATTATGCATTTCTAATGGCTAAATTGCATGTCATAATAGAGTCAGGGTGTCAGCCAGTATTGCTCTCTGTACAGTCTATGCAGCAGTGCTAACCCATCGTAGACATACAAGAAAACAATCTTTTAAATATACAAGATGGCTCATGTTTGATGGAGCCCAAATTCAAGAACAAGCTGCATGAACACCTGCAACATGTTTATCTCCAACACTTAAAACAAATTAAAACAAATTAAAGTCATAAAAGGGAAAAAAAAAGAAAAAGAAAAAAAAGGTGGAGACGAACTGGATCTTACTATCAAAAATGTAATCTTTTGGAACAGCACACTAGTCACCTATACATATATAAAAGAAAATCAATAATTATTTACATTGGATTTGTGATGTTTGCTTCACATGGATTATGTGGGTGAAAAAAAAAAAATTTAAATTGAGACAACAGTTCTTTTCACCAATTGTGTCGGTAGTCTTGAATAAAGTTGCAGCTGAAAAGCGCACGTACATAAACTGAATTCTTCTATCAAAAAGACTAATCAGACAGGTAAATCGTATTTTCTCCGGGTAACAATTTTTAGTCATGTAGATCTTCAAAATCACATTTTTTTTCTTTTTTCTTTTAAAAGTGTTCAAAAAGAGGTCCTGGAGCAAGTGAAGCACAATCACAAACAAGAACAGAGACTCCTTCACAATCTATTATACCCTCTTCATACTGAGCACAAAGTCCCGGGTTCAGCTTTGAATTATAGGTTACAAGTCCTTCTGGACAAGACATTTCCTTTTCAAGACTTGAGTGTTAGCCTCCATTTATACTCAAACTGCTCCACTTTGACGTAGCAATGTGCTGACCCGACCATCTTTGTCTCATAGGCGTTGGCCTGACGTTTCCTGTGGCATGGTGGTATCAATGATGGGACCATTGGTAGAACAGAAATGGGGGAGCAGAGGATGTGTGCGCTTGCATGAAACAGCGTGTAAGGGCTGGAAAGTGTGCTCACTGATTTACATGGAGCCTATGATGTCTGGAGAGGGAAGATGAATGATTAAAGCCTTTTCCACACTGGGAGCACCTGTATGGTTTTTCTGGAGACAGGATGTGCTGTTTGGGGAAGGCATTGTTAGGGAATCCCTTCCCTGTGGGAATGGTGGTGTACTGCTGTGGTTGCGGCTGCGGCGTTTGCGGCTGCTGCGGCTGCTGTTTGCTCTCCAAGTGAACTCTCTGATGCCTGGCAAGGGAAGAGGAGTGATTGAATCTTTTGCCACAGTGAGCGCATGTGTAACTCTTTCCCTCTGAGTGGACTCTTTGGTGCCGGGACAGGGAAGAGGAATGATTGAAGCCCTTCTCACAGTGGTGGCACATATAGGGCTTGTCCCCCTGCTGGTGCACCCTTTGCTTCGGGGGAGTGCCAAAGGTCATGGTCTTTCCAGGCGGAGGTGGCGAAAACACTGGATTCTGCAGGTGGGTCTTATGATGGCGAGAGAGAGAAGAGGAGTGATTGAAGCCCTTGTTGCAATGTCTGCAGGTGTAGGGTTTGCCTCCGGCGTGGACTTGCTGGTGCTTCTTCAGGTGGCGTTTGCGGACAAAACTCTTCCTGCACATGTTGCATTTGTAGGGCTTCTCACCCGAGTGGATCCTCTGGTGCTCTCTCAGAGTAGCGGCAGCCGCAAAACACTTGCCACACTGTGCGCACCGGTGGGGTTTGTCGCCGAGCACGACTGCAGCGTGGGTCTTCTGGTGCTGCTTCAGGTTGGATGTTGTAGCAAAGCCTTTGCCGCACTGGCCGCAGGTGTATGGCTTCTCACGTGCGTGGACCTCCTGGTGCTTTTTCAGATGCCTTCTGCGGACAAAACTCTTCCTACACTGGGTACACTTGTAGGGTTTGTCTTCTGAATGCATCTTCATGTGCTCTCTCAAGGTGATGGCAGCCGCAAAGCTCTTACCGCACTCAGAGCATCTGTGGGGCTTGTCTGGCAAATGAATCATCTGATGAGACTTGAGACTGAAAGCATCAATAACATCTTTGCCCATGATCTCAACTCCAGGAACGTAGGGCTTTTCTTTCATGTGAATCTTCATGTGCTGCTTGAGGCTGGCCTCCACAGCAAAGCTCTCGCCACAGTGGACACAGATGTACGGGTTGAGGTCCTTGTGGATCTCAAAGTGTTGGTGAAGATCAGCTATGCTGCCAAAAATCTCCCCACATTCGTTGCACTGCAGGCCATGCGCTTCGTGAATGATTACACCATTCTCAGACTCCACTGTCAGCTCCCCACCATGATCAGACTCGACTTTCACCACATGCTCGCTTTCCGTCTTAAGCAGCACCTCTCCCAGCAGAGTCTCAGTTCCTGTCGTCTTGATTTCTGCACCTGTGAAACAGTGCATCTCCCCATGTTCCACCTTAATGTAATCATGGTCTGTCTCCGCTACAATTGCATCCACACAGGCTACAGCACCGAGATCTGTCCCCAGTCCCTGGATCTTTAAGTCTGAGCCATGGATCTCCAGCTCTAATCCACGCTTTTCTTCTGTCATGATCTCAGTTTCTGCTCCGTAATGAAGGTCGACATGGCTGTGGGCTATGACACACTCCGACCCAAGTGTGTCAAGGCCGGGTGTGTCACATTCAGTCTCTGACTCGGCCATGAGAACACACTCCAGCCCCACGACCTCCGTTTTTTAGCCGGATGAGGACTCAAGAGGGAATCGGGGGGTAAAGAGTGTTTTGTTTGGCGCAGCGCTGGTGCTCTCGTTAGTGATCAGACCTGCAAAAGAGAAAAGACACATTAAGTACATACACTGTCTTGAGTGGTTTTCATTCAGTATTTTGTCTGGAATAATATGCCAATTGCTTAACCAGGAAAAAAAATATCCACACAGCTACTGACGTGGAAACACTAGAAGGCAAATCTGTTGTCCCTGACACCCAAAAACATTACACAAATATTACAAAATGTGTGCGTTCCTGGGGCCAGTGCCACTTTAACATGCCTGATGGAAGAGTAGGTTTTTCACACGCACAGTCAAAAAACAGTCTTGTTAATGGCCTTGCTGAGTGGCAAGAGAAAAGTGGAGTCATTTATCAAACAGCGCTTTGCCTTCAAATTCCACCTGGCAGGAGTATCAGGACGTGGTGAACCATATTTCTTGTTTGATTCAAAGCCGTTGCGTGCATGCACATATAAACTCTCGTGTAAGTGTACACATACTTTCACAATTACTGCATAAATATTTCAACATCCAATTATTGCAGTGTGTTAGATTAAGTTTCTCCACTACAATGAAAAGACCATTGCGTTTTAGTAACATTTATCGCAATTTAGGTTACGCATTTTTGACATTTCATCTCAGCAATGACTCTTTGACACAATTATGGAGGAAATACCCATATATTGAATCTTGCCTGTTTAATTATCTTCGTGGAGATACTTATTATCTGTCATTTGATATTAAAGGGTTACATGAGAGTAAAGATTAATAGCAACAGAAGTTTGCCACCCATTCCCCTGAGGAAGAACCTGTGCTTGCTCAAGACAGACAAACACAAAACACCTTGTCAGTGGCACAACTGCACACAATAGGACAAAAGAAAGCCCTAAATATTAGATGAGAGTATATATGCTGTAAAACTCCATGCTCAATGTCCTGGGATCATTTGATCTACAGCAGCACAGACCGTGCTGCAGTATGTTTAAAAAAATAAAAACTAAATAAAGTTTAAATACGAGGTGCAGAGGCTATAAAAAGGCTCATAGTTCAAATACAATCAAGTGCTATAAGGTGAATTTCCAATAAGTGCACGCCTCATCCCTCTACAGTGACATGCTGGCATACTAGCAAGCTAAGTTAGCGCCCAGGACGAGCTTCACCTCACTAGCTGTGGCAAACGATAAAATCAAAGTGGACCACCACATCATTTGAACAGGCTCCCAAGTCTAAAATTAATCCGTAAGCCAAAGTCTGGCCTGGCCTACAAAGCTCGCTTATCTGCGCAGTTTGCCATGTGGTTATAATGAAATAAACACTAAGTGCGTGCGGCGTATATAAGCAGGCAATGTTTTGTTATTAAACTTGTTTGGTTGCTAGCCTCCAATAACAGCTACAAATAGCCTCGGTAGCCGCTAGTTAGCTGGCTACGGTGGAGGGGCGACTGGTTAACGCCACAACAGCATCGTGTTAGCTGCTAATGTGTTCGCAATTTAGCCCGCTAACTAGCTTCGTAGCAAAAAAGCAACAAGCGAGTTATTGTAGTGAGGCGTTTAAAGCGCGGCGAAACACTTACAATAAACCGAGTTATATGATTAATTAAGTCGGTTTTATTCCTCACACTGCTGCCGACGCGGAAATTCTTCCTGTGCGAGTATTAACAGGCCATCTTGTTGTGTGCCACACCAGCACTTCCAGCTAGCCAAATATTACATGCTCGCCTAAGATGGCTGCCGCGAGCTAACGTTAGCCACGTTAGCTTCCGCCCCTTCACAACATAATTGTATTTGAGCGTACGCACGCACACACACATAAAGCTTAGCCGAAAAAGCGCATCAGACTACATGGGTACAATCTTTAAAAATACTCGGTTTTAAAAACGGGCGGTGTCACCGTTGAAAGCCGTTGGGCGGGCTAACGGTTGGAACGGTTAGCACGCTAAGGAGAAGCCACACCGCGATTCCAAGCAGCCGTTGGCTAACTGAAACAAAGATGGCTAACCCTGAGGGCGACGAGCGCTGCAAGAAAAGCCCGGGAAAGGACGCCTGGTACTCACACACGAACCACCCGCTTCGTTTGGAGACAAACCACACAGCAGACGCAGATTTTTGAATACAAATATATATCGAACAAAAAGCGATGAGCAGAGTGCGTCTCGCTGCTTGTTCTCGGATCTTGGCTACACACCTACAAGCCCTCCTTTACTGCGGCAGTAACCGCACACACCGCCTGCTATGGCGGCCTTGCTGATGTTAGCAGCTATCCGAGCCGAGACCAAATTAGCGTGGCTACATAGCCTCGGTGCCAAGCTAACGAGCTAATCCAAGTCTGCTAGCACAAGCTAAAAAGCTTTTGCTGCACAGTTTCAGTAGCGAGCCTGTTTGAGAGACTGTAAAACAACGAGGACGGAAGCTTTTTGCCTAAACCGCCCATCCGACCATGTTAAAGTCTGCTTCGCAATGCATGAGATAAACTGATAAACATTGATTCAACAAGAACACGGATGGGCCGATACTACAAAGAAAACAGCTCTTAAAAATAACCTGGATCAGAATCAAAGCTGGAATAGTTCCCTCTGTCTGTTTCAACACATTTTTTTTTTTTTACAACCAGAGCGAGCCTAGGCCTGTATTTTTCCATTACAAACTTCCTTAGTATCATAACTGCAGGAGCAAAATAGACCCATAAATTAAAACACTACCATAATAACTTTAAAAAAAGAGACTTCCTCTGCCTCACTGCTGCCACTATTCATGACAGAGTAAGTTGAATTTAAACGATGAACAGTGAAGGATCACGCCGGTTTTAAATATATAAATTACTGCATGCACAGACCCACCTTATGTCCTTTTTTTTGTTTGTTTTTTTGCTTTTGATGGCTGGAGAGAGATGAAAAAAGGAGACAGTCGTTTATATGCTTCAAACTCTGTGTCGAGAAGGGCTTTGCAAGCTGTAGTGAGCCTCGTCAAACCGCTGTGTGTCTTCCTCTCTCGGTCTCTGTGTGTGTAGCTGGCGCCACAGCTCATCTGGCGCCAACGTTGGATACCGACGCACTTTAGCGAAAGCAACCATTGTCGTTTCAACACTGCATGGACGTCTCGACCGCCCCCTGCAGCCCGGGAGTGTGTACGTGCATGACAAACAGGAGCTCACAAAGAAATAAGTCTTGTGTTTGCATTGTTTTATATGCAGTCTTTGCTATTGTTTCATATTTAAATACACGAACAGTGTTGTAACTAAGTGCATGTACTTGTATTTCCACGTTGTAGCTCCAATCGCCTCAGGATCTTATTTTGTCTTCATGTCCATAAACTTTTAAAGGTTCAGTGTGTAGAATTTAGTGGCATCTAGTGGTGAAGGTTCAATTGAAAACCAATGACAGTATAAAGAATGGACAGAGCCTGGGTGATGTCACCCGTTGGTTTCTGATTTGAAGCCGAAAATATGCGCAGCTGGTTGCCATCATGTTGTATTTACTGCTTCTTCCGCCTCCTGACTAATCTAAATATCAGCAAAGATGTGCCATCTGTAATGGCACTTACCGGTCAATCAAGCAGCGACACTATTAATTATGTACAACTTAATATCATCTAAACTGGTGAGTTAAATAAAAAATCACCCCCCTCACAGTAGTCATGGACAGGGAAATTAGCTTTAGAGACCAAAACTGTTGCCTGAACCAGGCTGTAAACATGTTTATTTCTGCTGCGAAGTTGAGCATTTTAATATGGCCACTTATAGAGGTTGACTCACTTCTGCAGCCTGTTTCAAGTGGCCACTTGAGGTTTTTAGCACTTCTGCACTGCCTTCATTTCTCCGCACCGGAGGTTGCAGGTTGTTGAAAACCCATCATTTCTCCCTCCCAGTTTCCATCATTAAGGTGAAGCTACAGTGGCTGTGGAACTTGTAAAAACAAACAAACACAAAAAGCACCTAAGTAGAGCCAGTGACTGGTTTGTCCCTTCTGGTCTGCTGTAGAAACATGGTGGTTCAAAATGGCAGACTCCAAGGAAGAGGACCCGCTCCCTCTGTAGATCGTAAGTAAGTCTCATTCTAAGGTAACAAAAACATAACAATTCTTATTTTCAGGTGATTTTACACTAATGAAAACATAGTTATGAATATGATATTCCATTTCTGTCAATAGATGCCCTTAAATGTTACACACTGGACCTTTAATCCAGTCTTTTTGTGAAAACTTGCTATAATGTTGTTAAAGCTGAAATTACTCCCACATCTTAGCCTCAACCAACTTGATATTGTAGTTTCAAGTTTCGGGTTTATTTATCATATGCAAGTTAACACCAATAACAATACAATGAAATGTGTTGGACAAGAGGAACCAGTTAACTCAGCACTATAAGCCCAACCCCAATCCCAATACAAATTCTTCTTCAAGTCACAAATCTAAAATCTTCTATATGTGTTCAGTTGGTTTGATATGAAGGCATCATAAAGTCCCTGTGTACACTGTATTGAAACACCTGTAACAGTACTGTCTCTATATTATAGCAGTTGCACCTTGCATTTCAAATATAAAGGAGAGACAATTACTTTTTTATCAATAAAAGCTTTGGTAAGATAATTGGCAGTGTAGAATGTGATGATTTTCAAAGATTATGAATCTAGAAATATAACATTTTTATTCTTTGTAGGTTTTGAAATTATAATTTTGAGGAGAATCATCAACAAGGAAAGTCCTGAGTATGTATTGGTATTAATCAAACTGTATATTTCATGTAGTAATGAATTAGTCCCATAAGATGATGCTGTTTTTCATTTTGTTTGTCTCTCCCACCTTTGTTTCAGGCAGCATATTTGCAGTAACACCCATTACCTATTAAAACGCCCAACCAGGAATACTGGTTTTACAGTGAGAGTAGACCACATAGCTAACATTCTGTCACACACAGCGTCAGTCAGACAGTTTCACTGAAGCTGTTAACTTCAGGAGCTCATTTTCTCTGTGGATACTTTGTCCTGCTCACTTTTTTGTTGAGTCTTTTCTTTAGCTGTGATCTCAACACATTTTATCAAGAGGTTAACCAATTCCTGCTGAGCTAAATCACCTGTTGATTTTAACCTTTTTTTTAACAACTAGTAAAAATGTCACACCCGAGCACTCTGGATTTAGACAGATACAGCAGTTTGGAGAAATCTCGTCGCTCAACCAGTCGTAGTCAGCCAAGGGCTCAGGCCAAGTACGGAGAAGTCCTGTGCGACTTCTGCACAACAAGGAAGCAGAAGGCTGAGAAGTCCTGCCTGGTGTGCCTGGCATCTTACTGCGAAGCCCACCTCCAGTCTCACTATGAGTACCCTGCCATGATGAAGCACAAACTGGTCAAAGCTACAGGTCAGATGAGAGAGAAGATCTGTGCACAGCATGACAAGCTGCTGGAGGCTTTTTGTCGCACTGATCAGACATCAGTGTGCGTTCTGTGCATGATGGATGAACACAAACACCATGACATCGTCCCAGCTGGAACTGAGAGGACTGAGAAACAAGTGAGTAGTAAAAACATTAATCTTTGCTGAAGATTGTACTGACATGACTGGTATGAACATAGTGGTGTCATTGTCCACTAATGATGGCAACTTTAATGTCATTCCCTTGCAACAACTTGGTAGCACGCTGCACAAATCTCAACAGAGGATTGACCAGAGAGTTAAAAAGTGGCAGGATCTCAGACAAGCTGTTGAATCAGTCAAAGTAAGCAAGTCACCTCACACAAGTTGCATGACTATAAGCGTGATACTAAAACATGTTTCTAAGGTTTTCTGTTTTTTTTTTTGTCTCCCCTCAGTACTCTTCGCAAACAGCCCTCGAGGAGAATGAGCGGATCTTCACTGAGCTTCTGCTTTACATAGAGAGAAAGTACAATGAAGTCAAGGAGATGATCCGCTCCCACGAAAAGACCACCGTGACACGGGGGGAGATACTGCTAGACCGCTTGGAGGAAGAGATCACTCTGCTGAGGAAGAGACACACTGACCTGGAGAAGCTCTCACACACCGACGATCACATTCACTTTCTACAGGTGAGGTTGATCTGTACTGAGGACCCTAACCAAGAGTATGGTGCAAAAATGTGGGATATTTGCTAGATATGTCTCCTCTCTCATCTCTATCTTCCACCTTATTTTTCTACCAGAGTTGGCAGTCTCTGTCAGGCCCCTCAGGATATGAAGACCTCAACAACATCAGTGTCGCTCCCTATTACTCCTTTGATGCTACCAAGAGAGCCATTGCTGCACTGAAATTACAAGTGGAAGAAGTGAGCAAGACAGAAATGGGAAAAATCTCAGGAGCAGGTAGACAAATTTGTCTTTCTTCATCTCAGGTAGAATCAATGTCTCTCAGCAGAGCGGTTCCTTTCAGGAATGGGTGTTTTTTAATCTGATTTTACGAGGCTTATGCTACCAATTGTTTTTTATCTGTCTCTTCACAGTGAAGGAAGTCTACATCACACAAGACGCTGAGCCAAAGACAAAGAGGGAATCGAGTTTGGGGGAAGATCAAAAAACAAGAGAAGAACCAAGAACAAGAGAAGAACCAAGAACAAGAGAAGAACCAAGAATAAGAGAAGAACCAAAAACAAGAGAAGATTTCATGAAATGTGAGTTATTAGGCCGCTTTTTTTTTTTTTTTACAGAGAAACCTGCCTTTAAAGTTGGCAAGGTGATAAGTGTCATACATTGTGTGGTGAAACAACTGAAACAAGTGTTAGCGAAGGTATGCTGCTTGCAGAACAGGTTTGGTGAAATATAAGAGAACAAACTTACCGTTCAGTAATGCTTAAACAAACACAGGTGTTCCTGGGTTTACTTTACCAGTGGAAATCATTTCAACAAGCTGCTCCATGGGAGTTACATACCAAGGTTTTTAGTGGGCTAACTTTGTCATTCCTAATCATATTAGAGTCACAAGTATTTATTTAGGTGTTCTGTAGCAAAAGAAGAGGCTCATAGAAAAGAAACAAATACCAAAACATATGATCACATTAAATTGGATAACAGAACAACAACACAGAGATGATTAATAATTATATTGTACTTGTTGTTTAGATGCTTCCCAGTTGATTCTGGATGTCAATAGTGTGCACCCCAACCTTCACCTCTCTGAGGGTAACCGAACAGCTACGATGAAGAGTGAGCCCAAGAACTACCCTGACCACCAAGACCGATTTGACCACTGGCAGCAGGTGAGGGTTTACTGTCCCACAAGGTGTAATTTTGTTCCTGAATAGACCAGGAGAGAAGTTAATTCTTTATGAATGGAGTAGAGCTAAAATGATCAGACTTAAGCTTTTACTTTCAGGGAATATGCTGTTTGAATCACTCTGCTGAAGCTGCAGACATTCATTTTTTAAATATGTTTTCCTCCTCTCTCTTACTTTTGTCTTTTCTTTTGTTGGCATTGTTTTAAAACTGCTAAATAACCCAAAGTATAGTTAGTATGAGTCTAAGGGTGTAAGAACTAAAGGTGTCACAATGTATTGACGATGACCATTAAATTTAAATAAATAAATATTGATTTTTGGTTCCCATTTCAACATAGTAGGTGGTGGCAATTTCTTGGTCATTGCCAAAAAAGAGACAAAACACACAATAAAAAGTTGAATGTGACTGATAATTCTTAGTTTTATAATCCTGTAGTGAAAATCTGATATTGAGACAGCTCTTAACCCCTTGATAACAGTGCTTTCAATTGTGCATCTAAAGTGATTTGTCAGTTATCTAAACTCACACATATTTTCTTATGCTGTCCGTTTTATTCCAGGTGTTGTGCAGGGACAGTGTGAATGGGACTCGTAGTTACTGGGAGGTGGACTGGAGGGGAACAGAGATAGACATAGCTGTGACCTACAGGGGAATCCGTCGTAAAGGAAACGGCAATGAATGCAGCCTGGGCTGGAATGACAAGTCCTGGAGTCTGTACTGTTCTGACTCCAAATTTTCCATTGTGCACAACAATAAGAGCAGCGATATTCCAGGTCCACCGTCGTCTCGTATTGGTGTCTACCTGGACCATGCAGCAGGAATACTTGCATTTTACAGCATCTCTGGTGGCATGAGGCTTTTGCACAGAGTCCAGACTACATTTACAGAGCCCCTGTACCCCGCATTCAGTGTGTGGGGCTTTGGTACTAATATAAAACTGTAGGAGAGTTGCTAAAGCACCAGCAAGTGGCATCAAATTTTGAAACACTGATTAATTCCTGTTTGTTTCACTTTTTGTTAAAACTTATTCTTTCCTCATGAACTATTAGTGTTTAAAATAATTCAGATTTTCTATTTTTGTTCTTTTGATCACTGATTGATGTTCTGGGGCAATGCAGTCTGAAGGGACGATAACATAATGTGTAAAAAATTGATTATCATGTTATTTTCTTGATGTCTCATATCTTTTTCTTTATTTTGTTAAAGCATATTTTACTTACTGATTATTTACTGATTATGAATGCTGTCTGTTAAATAAATAGTTTCTAATAAAAAGTTATTACTGATTTGTCTGGCACTTTAACTATGGATAAGGACAAGACAGCTGTCTCTGATTCAGTTAAAAACAAATCATGTGGACAGCAGACAGCAGAGTTGCTGTTGTTTTTCACACTCATGTCTGTCTAGCCATCTTGGCTCCATTAGCCAGAAAATTTTATCTATAAATAACCCTCTACTGCTTTGGCATAACAGTGGTGAAGACCAGGAAAAAGAAAAAAAAAACAGGAGGACCTTGATGATTCTGAGTTTTGTTTGCTTGATGTAACAAATTTGTTCAAATCTATAAGAAATCAAGATAAGACAAAATCGATCAGACTCAATCAATCATACTTTATTTGTATAGCACTTTTCATACAAAACATTGTAACACAAAGTGCTTCACACAATAACCCCCCACAAAACTTATTATAACAGAATAAAAGTAAAGCATAATAAAATATACAGATAATGACAAATAATGATTAAGATATATAAATAGACAATAAATGCAAACCAAATAAGTATGGTGTAACAGATTAAAGTATATAAGAGTCCAATGAGAGTAGACAGCAAATAACAGAAACAAACAAAAAGAACCATAAAAGTATATCAAATTACAAGAATACAACATTAAAAACAGGTTAAAATAGGACAATGCAATTGAATCAGATGGAAAAGAATATTATAAACAGGTGGGTTTTAAGTGTGGAAATTGTTGAATAGTAGTTGCATCAATAAAGATATATCCAAAATATAAACAATACCAACAATATGAGGTTAAATCTAATTTCTTAAGTTGTTTCTAGGTGAGTTGAATACAGAAACAGATCTATCTATCTATCTATCTATCTATCTATCTATCTATCTATCTATCTATCTATCTATCTATCTATCTATCTATCTATCTATCTATCTATCTATCTATCTGGCCCAACATGTTGCCATATACCACCATCCACCGGTCCTCATTGGGGGTTGCAGTATAAAGATACATTAACATGTTTAAACTCCAGGGGGCAGCAAAAACACGTTTTGCTGGATGGATAGGCTTTAAGTCTGCACCACACACACACACACACACACACACACACACACACACTTGTTATCCTTTAGAGACATGGTTTCAAATGTCACTACAAATGTAGTTGTTTATTGCATGAGTCTGATTCGACAGAGAGAAGAGAAAACGTTTTTAGTTTTCCTGTATAATCCAGGAGTTTCAATGAGGAAATGTGTATGTTTGACAGAGCTGTCAAGTGGAGAGGGCGGATTCAAAGGTTTGGTTTGGAACCAGGCCCTTATCGTACTTCCTCCATCTGAATCGCGTTGCTAGGAAACAGCTACTTCCGAGTTTAACTGACCTGAAACTCGGAGACATTGTTTGAAACTGATGAATGTTCTGCTTTTAAAACTAATATACCTTTTACTGAGCTTTTGAGTGTAAAATACGACATGTACTATAATAAAAAAATGCTTTTTTTCAACTTCGCTATTTTTCCGCTATCGACACCGCCCACTCGGTGCGCAACCAGACATGAATGTAACGTATACTGCTACAGGTTTTCGAAGGGGGCGGCGGGGCGGGCGGAGTCAAACAGCTGGATTGTCTCGTGGCGGCGATGCAAGTCGACCCGCTGCATGTGAGCGCGAGCCTTCCCCCCACACTCCGCTTCAAAGCGAAAAATCGGTTAACGGGATCTACGGGAAACACGGGAGGAAAAGAAACGAGCTCCAACAGGTCCAGTGTTGGATAGTTTTGGTGGAGTTGTGGAGGACAGGTCGACGTGCTCAAAGTAACCAAAAAAAAAAAAAGGAGCAACAACTTTGCAGCTAACGTGACGGCAGGAGGTGAGCAGACACGGATTTGTCCTCATTGTTGCTAGCTAGAAATGTGAAGGTGAGCAGCTACGATGCGGCGTGATAATAAGATAATAACTGAACAGATGTGTAAAGCTCATCATACCTGCGACGTGTAACACATTACAAAGACAAACCATCACCCGTGAGGGAATATAAAAGAGCTATGTCCAGCGGACAGCGGCTGCAAAATCTTAAAGATCTTTGACAAACTCAAGAAAAACACAACAAAGCTTCATAAAAGCAGTATGCATTGATCTGATATTTTATCTGATTGCATTACAGATGTTTGTTTGTCATGTTTGTACTGTAACCCCTTCTATATCTTCCTGATACTGCATCTATTCATATACTGCTTATTCATATACAGTTTATTCTGTGTATAATATATTATATTATATTTCATACTTAAACAACATATTTTAGCTTAATTAACCATACCACGCTGTATAATTACACCAGTAATTAAGTTTATACTGCAATTGCTGCTGGTACATAAGATGTAATATCTTACTGTATTATTATATATATCTTATAACATCTGCACTATTATTTTTATATCCCTGTTCATATTTACATACTCTATATGTTTATATGACATTATATGTAATCTGCCTTTGCACTTCTTTTGCTTTGTGCAGTGACTATAAAATTGAATCCAATCCAATCTAAATCTACAACATTGTCTTTGTGCATTACATTGCTGTGAGCATCACATAACCCAGACTACATAGTCTCACTCCGATTAACAGGTAACTCCTGTTGTTGATGATTCCCTTCCTTCTCCTCTCATTCACCAGCTAAGAGGACACATCTGTCCTGCCAGCGTCCCGTCTACCATCCTCCCATCGTCGAGAAAATGAATCAGTCGGTGGCAGTGCAGATGTCAGTCACACTCAGTTAAATGTTAGTACTACTTGAGCAGATATCGCTCGGCTGGCCGAAGAGGAAAAAGAAGAAAAGGAGCTGTTGAAGGTGCTGGAAGATGTCTATCTGGATGATATTACCCGTCAGCCTCCCAGTCCTCACCATCACTGGGATATGGGTTGTGTAAGTGTCTAAAATCTAAGTACATCTTCAAGTCATCTGAGACTGAAACTGATGGTTTGCACAATTGTTTGCTGCCTTGGTAGTGAGTAATGATGCTCGGTGGATATTTCATGTCATACGCAGGTTATGATGTAAGAGCATGACAAGGTCAAACAAACAAAATTTCAACATACACTTCAGGCCATTCATGCCATTTATTTAAATCCCACAAGATAAAGTGAGAATACCATATTTCCAGCAGATCTCTAATATATGGCAACCTATTTTAAACACAAAAAAAAACACTTGACATGTATTCCCAAATAGAATAAATGCAAATCTAAATCTAAATAATAAAGCAAATCTGACTCACTGCTTAACAGGACCATAAAAACCTGTTTTCACACCCACTTGTTCTGCCCGCATAGCTGTTGAACAATCAGTCATTTTTTAGATTCTCACGTTCGTTTTGAATTAAGTCAAAATAATGTAACAAGCGTGCTTTGCTTTTTTTTTTGGATTAAATATCACAACAAAAAACAACAGAAATATCATAATGAAAATTATATTTTTCAAATGATCTGTCACGTAGAATACACATAGTGATATCCAGGTTATATACTAACAAAAACACACATTTTGTTAATGTTCAAGCAAAAAACTTTTGATACCTCAGCCTCTGCTGCCTCCAAGAGAGCAACCCTGCATATTTTCCCTGAATTCCTGGGAGCCATGGCGATTGCATGTGGATTAACTCTCTCCGTGAAGGATCTGGGATTATCACCCCTCTCTTAAAAGTGAGATGTGCAGGTACGCAGTATAGCTTAATTATCTGCAGTGCAGTATCTGAGCAGATGTACCAAAGGGAAAAAAGTGAGTACCTCCTGGTTATGTCTTACTGCTCTGTTATTATTGAGAGGAGGAATGCAAACCCCAAGGGGAGAGCGAGACAGATGGCCCAATTTCAAATTGTTGTAGTTCTGTATTTAGGCTATGTGCTACATCCTATAATGAGTTGCCTGTGGAGTAAGCAGTCAAACTAGATGCCAAAGCTGAGGCTATGCACACCAGCTACAATTTGTGAAGTTGGCTGCTGCATAGTCGAATCAGGAGTGTTTATCCAGGTGTACAGGGCTTTGCAGAAAAGAAGGGAGTCAACTGTTGCATGAATTGTTAACGATGCTACAGACCTACACTGACTCGGAGAGCATGGAGTGAAAATGAGTGTCAGCATTGCACGTTTATTTCTTGTTCTGGTGTGTGTTTCTGAGTTAGGAAGTTGATCTGAGTTAAGATGCCAAATCCTGTTAATTGTCAGGCCCTTTAAACCAATTTCCTTCCTGATACCTTGACAAGGGCGCCTTGTTTCTAAGAGCAGTCAAGGGTCTTTTTCCAGACTAGTGGAATGTCAAAGGATGTGACATGTTGCGTAACTGCCTCTTTCACTGTGGGCAACTGGGTGGGAGTAAGGTAAATATTGGAAAGGGGTAATAGAGAGCGTAAGCAGAACTTTCACTCCGCATCTGGTGGCCATGCCCAGTGTACTAAAGGTCTGTGGAGCCAGAGGAAAGCTCAGGCTTGTGCCCACCCAAGAGTCTTGGCTTAGGTTCTTCTACTGACTGACTGACTGAGTTAAGCACTGTGTTTGAAACTGCTGTTGTGTGGCTTCACTATACCCGCAGCACTTACTATTTGATTTGTGTCTTAAGCACTATATATTGTATTCGATTTTAAAATGCTGTGTATTTGAGGTGCTACAGCAACCAACCAGAAGCAACTGGAGTCTATCCTGTACTGCCAAAATTCATTCATTTATGCATCACACCCTTTCCTGTGGTTACTGATGTGTGTGTTTTTTTTTGTACAGCTTTTGGGAATTCTCGCAGTTCATACCCGATCTTTCCATGAAAAACTACCCTTAATGTTCCTTGTTTAATCCAAAATAATAAAAAAATATGGGCTGTTCCGCCTATATATTGCTCACAGGCATGCAATTACAGTTTACAACTGCTGCTGAGCTTTGATAGAGGTCTAATTATGTAAACAAACCTATTATTACTTTGCCTCCTCTGAGCACAGAGTGCACAAGTTTAGTTCGACATGCAGCTAAAAAAGACTGTTTTATTTAGAAATACCCCAGAGCTGCTGCTCTTTGAGCTTTGGACGCTGACCAGATCCAGAAAGTATGGAAAATTTAACAACTTCAGCTCGCTATAGCTTCTTTTCCCTTGGTGTGCCTCTACATTTGTTGTAAGCTTCTTTTGTTTTTGTCAAGTTGGTGTCATTATACTGTCAAAAGGCTCAGGGCAGGAGCTCTGACGGCTATATTCCACTCACACCAGTGGATTTCCTCAGTGCCTTTTGTAGTCTTTACAGAAAACCACCTGGTTTATGACTTTCCTATGGAAATTCAAATTGCCTAATAACAACCAGTAACCAGCCAATCAAATGTCGTATTACTGATCACATGTAGTGATAGAAAACAAATACCATCTGCCACTCGTAAAGATGAGCCACAAAAAGATGCTTCATAATGTTGAGTTTTCTAACTGCACTTTTGTGAGTAGGATTGTGGTGTCTCTCTCAAGACAATACAGTATAAACAGATTAAATTCTGTGCCACTACAAAATTGAATACTGAACTTGAGCTTTGACTGATGTCAAACATCAATCAATCAATTTAATTTAATGAAAGTGATTTAGAGTGTGTAAGTTTTCAGTGGATCGACATTTGACCCCGGCCTTTTCGACCTGCTATCAACCAGGGGTGAAAATATGTCTTAAACTGTGCAGCTTTGGTATGAAACACACACTTACTAATAATTCCTGCATTATTATTTACTTCTTTATTTATAGTAAATTATTACATCCATATGCTGTAGTATATATTAGTGGTGACCTCATGTATACTGTATGTTTATTACATTGCAAATACGAGATTTGATTCTGATTTTGTGGAAACTAGTCAACACCAGGATCACCCATAAAACATGTCTTGCTCCCAATATATAGTTCATGTCCTGGGTAGCAGGTGTGTGTGTCTGTATGATATGTCTCTGTCCTTCAATGATTGGTTTGTGAGTGGAAGACTATCAGTCCAGGAAACATACTGAATTGGTACTTAACCTTCTACTGAACTAGGACTGCTTTCACCAGGACAAATAGTCTCTTTGTCTGACTCAGTGTGTCTGAATCTGATGTTACATCTTTTTGTCACCACTGATAACACGTTTTGATCCGTGTTTACTCCATGTGTGTGATTAACAGGGGGATATTGTGACCTCCCCCTTATGACACGTCCACCCAGAATATAGTTTTTACAACAGTTTGGCATATGTTTATACCCAAGACTGTTGACTGCTCTTCATATTGAGCAGTGCACCCAACCATTTAATATGCAGACATCTGCTGACATGTTTGGAGAGAAATAATAAAAGGCCTGACTTTGAATCCCCAAGGCAGCGATATCTAAAAATGAACCATTCATTGATGGATTCATCAGCCCAAAACAACCCACTCACTGAGAGAAACAGTTCTGCCCTTTCAGTACAGCGTTAATGCAATTTAGTTGTTGGAAATGGTCTATTAGGTGAAAATAATTTGGTTAGTTAAAAGCAGATTTATTTTTTTTGATTATTTTTTTGGCCTTTTATGCCTTTAATGATAGTACAGCTGAGGATAGACAGGAAGCAGGAGGCAGAGAGAGGGGGAATGACACACAGTAAATGGCCATCTGATGCGGGATTCGAACCGGGGCCAGCTTCAGCGAGAACTGAACCCTTTACACACGGGGCGGCAGCTTAACCCACTAGGCTACCGACCGCCCCTAAAAGCTGATTTTTGTGGAAAATAAATAATCACAGTCCAATTCTACTTCAAAGATGTATCGATGATGAGTCCATGGTTTTATTTATTACCCGAGTAATATTGGATTTTTGAGGCAGATGCTGAAACTTTCAAAAATCTGATAGCAAGATAATAAACTCACAACGTAAACAACAATGACGTTTTCAGTGCTTTCTCGTGGACAAACTATTAAATGTAATGGTGACACTGTTTCTAAATCGGCTCTGTATTTCTTTATCAGCTGACATGCACAGATACAGATAATAAGCTGATATCAGATCCTATGTCACTTGGCCAATTTATCGGTCCAGCGCTATTTTTATTTTAATTGATGACTGAGGTCAGTTTCAGTCATATTATACACCAAGTGGCTTCCATTTTTATCCAATATTTAATTCAGTTGTGGACACTAAATATGAATGAAAATACACTTTCTGTCTTTTGATCCTCTGGTCATTGACTTCTCTGCGGATGTGGCTGGTCAGTGACCTGACTAAATAAACATTGCTGCTTTCACTAGTAACCATATCGGTTTGAATGACACACACACTGGCCTTTTATCTTATTGACCCTTTGAGTTCTGGGTAGAGTGATAAGAAGTGTCATGTCAGGTTGCCCGGTCCTTCAGGTTGAGCAACTCAGTGGTGGTTCAGATGGGCAGGATTTTAGTGTTAATGGGGTCACTGTTGATATTCAAAAAGTATAATTTAAATACTGGTATAGATTTGAAGTAGAGTTACCTATGTTATTTTGGTCGTATGGTATGTCTAGGTGGCCAATTCAAAAGCAACACAGCACATAAGAAGTTAAATAATGTAACGTGTTAAGATGTGACAAACATCGTAAGGGCTTTGCTAAAAAAAAAAATGTAATAGTTTTTCTTTCAATGCTTTACACACTGTTTTTATGTAAAAAGAACAAGTTGTTCTTTTGAATTATTACTCATGTCACTTTGGATGTCAGTGTATTCATAAAATAATCTTTCTATTTTGGCTAATCATACTATCTCTCTTGTAGGTACGCCATGGCCTTGTACAACCAGCATGTCTGCCCTGTGGATAACTGGTGCGTTACTTCATCCATCCTGTGTTTTCCTTCATCATACCTTTGTTGATCCCTACAGACAAAGTCATGCCTTGTAATCTGGTGATTTGTCACTTTGTGTCATTGCATCTTTCTCAATATGTTTTTCTTATGTAATGCAATTAGCTCTGTTGGTACATTAAGCAATGGGATTGTTTTCTAGTCTTCCAATACCTACAGTAGACTGTGGTGAGCACACCCAGAGTCTCTACCTCTAACATGGATGCTAAGCAGTGTACCGCTGTGGACGGGAGCTGCAACATCACGTATTATAGCCACCTAAAAAAATCAGTGGCAGACTAAGTGTGCACTATATTTCAACTGGAAACTGAAGCGGTTATATAAGTCACTCAAAGCCCACTAGACTTCACTGATAAAAAACGTAATTTTACCTGACAGAACACAGGAGTTGAGGAGTTGCTGGTCTTCCGTTGCCTCGATCTTTAGCAACTAATGTTATTTTGGATCCAAACTAACCTGTTAAAACACCAAATTCACAAAAGATCATAAACTAACCAAATGAGGCAGCAACTTCCATTTCTTGTCAATGAAGTCTGGTGGCTGTGAAGAGAGCATAGATTGTTTTAAATGCTTCAGTTTCCTGTTGGAAAAGTCTGTCTGACGTCAAGGTGAAGTGGTGAAAATATTCTAAATATAGCACAAACTCAGACTGATATTGATTTTTACGTTTTTTTAGGTGGCTAAAATACATTTTGTTGCTTCATTGATTAGCTCCCGTACTCCTGTCTGCTTCAGCAGGACACTCCAACTACTGACAGTCTACTGTATTAGTATTCAAACAAACTATCACTTTAACCAAAAGAATAGGCTGCAGTAAGTTAACACAGATCTAAAGTGTGATTTCTGTGATGTCAAATCATCCACTGTCAGGATCTTTTCCTCTTTTCTGACCCTGTGTTTGTTTTGGACAAGCTGAGGTTAATCTAGCTACTATTGAGATACTATTACTATACTATACAGTGGTTCTCTGCCACTTTGACTCACCAAACACTAAAAACAAAAGAAACCTGGTTGTGACCCCACAATATGCCACCCAAACAAAGAAAATGTAATTACTGTTATTGGACTGTCATCTGAAGGCTGACAAATGTTAATTATATCTCAAATGAAAGAGATTCTAAGATTATGTATTATCATAGTAATCAGAAATATGTGCTTTGATTTTGTTGTGATATTTTGTGCTTCATTGGTATTCCAGGTTGTACAACCAGTCATGTGAAGAGGAGCTGTATTTGCAGAGCGGGCCAACCTTGTGCTGCACACTAGACAATGTACCTCTCATCAGGTCAGTGAAACTCACACCCTGAACCTGACCAACCCTACCTCTCCCCGTCTGTCCTTCTGTGTCTTTTCTGTCTTTTTGTTTCTAGTTTCTGTCTGGTGATTAAAAACAGGAACACTGTCCCATTGTTTTATATGACCCCTGTCAGCACATTGTTGGTAAAACACGAGTGAGCTTGAAGGAGATGTTTCTCCTGAATGTGTATACATATATATGTGTGTGTGTGTGTTTGTGGGAGGTGGGGGGTGTGTGTGTGTGGGTGTGTGTGCGTTCTGAAAATAACTTGGGGCTGAAATATCCTGCCTGCCACCGTGGCAGTTCAGAGGCAAAGCATGGATCTGCACTTTACCATGTAAACACACACACAGAGGAGTCGGCTTACATTTGGGAGGAAATCAAGACACTCCCACTCTTTTGTTTAGCTTTTTGTCCCACTGAGCTTTTAACATCAAAGGCCAGTTATAGGGTGTAATTGCTGTAGTTTATGTGAAAAATCTAAAGAAGTCTGAATAAATCACCTTTTTTTTTTCTAGATGCAGGTGACATGTGTTGAGTCTCATAATGTGCCCAGAAATATTAAGTAACTTTTAAACTATACTACCAGAGAAACAGAGAAAAGTCTAATTGCTGAGAAGGTACTCTTTACCAATGCAGTAATGCTACTGCTGCTTAATCTACAGTTCAGTTGTGAAGGGAACATGAAACATTCAAATGTGACTGTACATACCCATACATTAAATAATTGTTTAAAAATCTTCAGTGAGCGTATTAGTCTCCTGAATTTTGAAGAATGCGTGTGTGTGACTGCAGTCAGCTGAGAAGGCTTTGGCTTTGTAGGCAGCAGGAACTCGGGCACAGACGGCCTATGTTGACTGTCTCCTGCCTTCCCCTCCTACAAACATTTCCCATTCCTCGAAGAGAGGCAGTAGGTGAAAAGTCAAAGGCGTCCTTATTACATGAGCAGAGATACATGTAAAAACACATACGTGTCATGTACTGTATACGTTTTCAGAGTGCATAACATGGGAGGTGTTAGTACTCCTGTTGCTGTGCAGTGTGCGTGTGTTGATTCAGAGTTTTTCTTGCTGATTTATTTCTGTGTACTCTCTCTTGCAGTAAATGTGGAACTCTTCCCCCTGAGAGCTGCTTCTTCAGCCTTATCTGCAGCACAGGATCATTCATGGGTAACTCATCATGTGCAATCATACACACACATACATACAATGACGCAATCCTTGATATATCAACTTTGATTTCTGCTTTTTTTAAAATCACTTATAATCATTTTAAACCTTGAACCAGCAAATTATTTTCTTTAAAAATCAACTATCAACATAGTTGTCAATAAAATTTCTTCACCCTATGTGATATACAAAATTCAATTATAAAAGAAATCATATTTATGTCCATTTCTGCCATATTCTGTAAATAAATCTGACACACTGGTAATAAAACATTCTCTTTAAAGTTCATCGGTAGGAGAGAGTTTCTTTTGTTGTAGGTCCCAAATGTAGTTGTTCTGATCTACTGTTTTGCTCCTGTAAAATGTTGTTGCTCTTAGACTAGTCCCATGTGAAATCTACAACCTCCCCGACCAAGAGCCAGCAAAAACCTTGCATGTGGTCGTTTTGAACGAAAGAGGAGGTAGAAATGTAGCGAATTATACGCAAATGTACAAGCATACATACACAGTGAGTGTGTAGTTGAGTAGGCACAAAGAAAACATGCATTAAAAAAGAAGGGAACGGGCTCCCATGTGCTGGTCTGTGTGTTTTTGTGAGCCGACACGTGCTGTTCCCTGTGTTAACTGGTGATTTTGACTACCCTGATCGAGTTAATGTTTCCCAGCTGTGGCTTAGACATGTTCTGTGTGTGTGTGTGTGTGTGTGTGTGTGTGTGTGTGTGTGTTTGTGCACGTGCACATGTGTGCATGTATATAAAGCGGGGGAGAGGTTCCTCCTTTGCCTTTTCCATACGGAGTCTCCATGCCTTCAGCAGCTATTTACGACCTTTAAGACCTGCCTGTCTGTCTGATTGGCAGACTCTGGGTTGTTTCTTGATAAATCTGAGGCAGAGGCTGAGACAAATCCATGATAAGACAACGATCCTTGTAAATTCAGATAATAACTTACAACATTGTTAAGCTATGCTGTGCGTTGTTAAAAAACAGATTACAGCACTGGTCTTTGCCTGTGACAAAAATACAAGAGCCTTTCTGTGTGTATGTGTGTGTTTGTGTAAATGGAGAGAGAATACACATAGTATACTGTGCTTGAGAGATCCTGGAAGGGACCAGACTGTTGCAGCTCAGTGTGAAGTCCAGCGTTTGTCCAGCACTGTTAGTCAACCATGACCCCTGAACCACAGTAGGTCAGTCTGTCAACCTTGTGTACACCTACATATTTGTGAAAGAGAAAGAGAGGTAGGTTAAACACAACACTTTGATTATATTAAGTATACAAATATGCAGAGAAATAAATTTCCTGATTTCTTGGCTGCACATCCACAATGACAGTTCATGTCTGACTCAAGGCGATCTGAATGTAATTCTGTCGTAACTTTTCCAGTTATTGTGTCTGCTTGCAGACACTGGCCCCATTGCTCCTTACACAATGTGTCAGCAATACAAGTGTAAAACCAGGTGCTCTGCTTTAGAGTTAACTCTGCTGGCCCTAACTACAGTAAACACAATTTTCAGAGACTAAACTAGTCTTTGGGACAGAGCCGCCATGACAGCAGTGTCATATAGACCCACAAAAACGAGTAAAATAGCAGTTAATATTATCGATGTAGCTTCTAAAATGTTTTGTAATTTTGGGGCACAAGATGATCTTCTGTCCAGATAATTTCCTGACTGAAGCTGGATTTTTGAGGATGATACTGATATTTGGGAGCAATATATAGTTTAGTATAGTATAGTGAAGTGTAGTGAAGTGTAATATAGTGAATGGTAAATGGACTGTTTTTAGGGGCTAACAATTCATACGCATTCACACAGCGATGGCGCAGCCTTTAGGAGCAATTTGGGGTTCAGTATCTTGCCCAAGGACACTTTGAGATGCAGACCGGAGGAGCCAGAGATCGAACCACCGATCATCTGAGCCCCAGCCGCCCCAGTGTAGTATAGTATAGTATAGTATGGTATAGTATAGTACATAGACAAACATATCTGCCAATAGTATTTTTTAATGTAAACAAAATTAATCTGAAGTAGTTCTGGGTAGTTTTAAGTAGTGGTATAGTCATTTTCAACCAAATATTACAAAAATTTACTTGTTCCAGCCTCTTAAGATTGAATATTTGCTGTTTTTCACAGTAGTAAACTGAATATGTTTGAGTCTGGGACCGTGGGTCAGACCAAACAAGGAATTTTAATATGAATTCTTGCCCTTCTTCATCCAATATGTTGGCCTGGTGGATGTATTGGTCTCGCTCTAAACTGGATTAAATTAACCGAGTAGGATTTGGTTCCATAAAAATCAATCAAACAAGAAATCTGATCTGTTCTTCCCTGGGCAAAACTCTTTGGTTGTGATAATGTTTAAAACTGTGGTTGTAGTTTATCCTGCAGCACGACCATGAACTGCACTATATTCTGATTTAAGTCCTGCTGCTTTTACACCATAGATGTGTGACTATATGTGCAGGTGGTTTGAGTGTTTCAGGCTAATTGGTTGCCTTTACCAATTAGCTTTCTTCACCATCCGATTAGTCTGAACATAAAGAGTGTGTTAACATCTGTTGTAAAGCAAGTTTATTATGTCTCGACAAAAGTAGATTAAGCTGAGGTGACATGTAGCTCTGCAACAGGTTATTATTAATAATCAGTAGTTAGCTTTTTAGCCTATTTATTTATGTCTTACTTTGTAGATTGTGCCTGCTATAGTTGGCTCAAGTGTTCACCCCTATGTGGGATAAAATGGACTCTGTGAACCCGTTTATTGCCTCATAATTATTCTTAGTGTTTTTTCGAGTTCCCACCTCTCTGCCAGTGTACACACACGATTCAAAGACAATGCATGTATTCTTTCTCAGCATACCTCCTGTGGGAGAGAATGCAGTTGGTTGTTTGAGTTGAAACGTATCTCCTCGTGGAGACGGCAGGGTTTATTTAACTGTGAGGTGTGGTGTGGCTGATGTGACGTTTGTGGGAATATGCACCAGTTTTAGTGTTCACCTACAGTACAGCGCGCGCATGCAGAAGCAAGTCTGTGCTTGTGACAGCAGGGTTGCACATACATCACAATGTGCTCACGTTGTTGCAAGGTTACTACTACGATGGAGTAACACTGATGTGAATGTGTCAGTGTTTGAGCCTCTTGCTTCCTCCTCTGGGCTTCCTGAGTTCAGAGAAAAGGAGCCAGATCCGGAGAGGGCGCCTGTGTGAAGTTGACTAAAGCTGGGACCGTGTTAGGAACACTGGCATGGAGTGTTTATGTAAACTTATTCCTGTTGTTGAGCTGTCATACAACAGCATGTCCTCACAGTTTAAGGCCAGGTGGAGGTCAGCTATGCTGCCTACCCATCAGACATGCATCTTCAAAGACCAGATGCCAGAAAACAGCCCACACAAATGTGCCTTGAGAGTGAAGAAAATAGAAGTGAAACATGGAGGTGGTTAGAGAGTTTAATGGGAAAAATGTTCTCCCTTGTCTTTAACCTTCAGGCATAGGTTACATCATTTCATGGTAACTGCTAAATGCCAGCATGTTTAAACATGCTCGTTTGTATTGATGAAAAAGTCATTTTGTTGAAATAGGAAAAACCCACAGCCAGCCAGTCTGCAGCAGAGAGACAGAGATGCCATAATCTAATGAAATTAACTGCAGTTTACTTTCTTGTTCCTTCAGCAACGCAGTATGTTCTCCATTTCAGAAAAGGGAAAAAAACCACAAAGACAAGATTGTTTCCGAGCCTGGAGACACTGCTGTTTGTTTTTCCGTGATTGTAACTGAAATCACTTTGCCAAGATGATTTTAGAGCTGCTGGAAACAGAGGGCAGCTCACAAACAAGAACACTTTCTTGTAGGACAAAGTCCGGCTTCAGGATCTGAACAAACAGAATATTGATAAATGATATAATGATTGCATTGTTGACCTGTACGGTCCCTGTTGAATAAACAAATAAATGATATATATTTTTATGATAAATCACATTGGATGTTAAATACAGGGTTGTGATTAATTGCAACATTTTAGTGATTGATTCATTTGTTTTGTGTTACTGTTTACTCGAGCAAAATTTACTCAGATCACAATTATTCCCATATTTTTAACATCATAAATAAATTAACATAATAAAAAAGTTGCTTTTCAATGTTTTAGTAAGACTCTAAACGTCTTAAAACTTGGACCACAGTCTGGTTCAGACTCTGTTGACTAATCTTTGTGTTCTCAGCAGCAGTGTTGTGATGATTTGTCCTTCATTGTTAAGACTTCCTCGCAGATTTATTTTTGTGACTATAATTTATCCTTATGTTGATCAAAACAGTCTGCCACAACAAAATAACTAGAACAAGATCATTGGCAGCTGTTCTCCTTTTTTTCCAGATCATTAAAATTGTGTATAAACAGTAAATTTCATGAATACGATAACAGTCTTTGAATGTGTAATAGTTATTGGTTCACACGAAGGTTGGGGCCAGATTATGAAATCTGTCTGATCATTGTGACGCTGGCTTACAGCCTGACAGGCTACAATACATCCAAACGTTGACTGGTGGAGACAAAGCTTTACTTTGTTAAGTCCCGCTCTGACGTTTCTCTTTCCTCTCTGTGACCACCGTTTCCATTTACATGCTCTTTCTGGCAGCGTAGACCGTCGCAAAGCCTGTCTCTTACACAGAGATGGAGACAGAGTTAAGACAACAGTTGAGTCTCTGGGAGACAATGTGTGGGCTTCAGGTCGAGACATGAGGGGCTCCTTGTCCCCTTTAATTCTCTAACCCTCCTCTTTTCTACTCACCCCCTATATGCCCCGCTTTCACCAAGCCCAGTCAGCTTTCGTCAAGCACCAGCCGTGAGGAGCTAACAAAGAGAAAACAAGCGGGGGTCAGTCAGTTCCTTGGGGCACCAACAATACCCCCAGTCACAGCACATTAGCACATCAGCAGTCATCTGTCCCACATACTGTACTTAGTTTCCCTCCACCTTTTTTAATCTTATGCAAGGCTTAGACCAACCCCCACCCTTGTGTCGTTGCCACTTTCCCGCCATTTCCTGCCTCTCATATTCCCACTTGTTAGGCAGCGAAATTCAACTGTCTTACTCTTAGTCAGCTTTCAGGGAATTCTTGTGTGCTTTGGCAAAAAGAGTGGGGTGACTGTTCAAACCAGGGCAATGTGAAATAATACACTATATCAACTGTGTGTGTGTGGTAATTTCCCGGAATAAGTGTCATTTTCACCACAGATGCAGTGATTTTAATGTGTTCTTTATGTGCTGAACCTCCAATAACAGAGCCATCTTCTCCATCTCTTTATGTCTCTCTCTTTCTGTAGTTATGGTGATCGTGCTGCTCCGCTATGCCCACGTCATTGAAAAGCACCAAAACTGTGTTCTCAACACGGCGAGTCTCTCCACAGGCTGGATCTGTGCTGCTGGACTCATCATGGTGGGCAACTTCCAGGTACGATAACAATCCAATAACAAAATTTATAGTATATGATTAAAAAAGTCCAGAAAGGAAGTAAGATATCATAACAAACGCTTACTTCAGCAGACTCGATAATGAAAGTGACCATTAGTTGCAGCCTGAAAGAGAACTGCATTTCATGAGACTGTCTCAGTGTTTCTCAATGTTATTTGGGCCTCTTCTTCTTTTTTGATCTTGTTTTTCCTCTTCTTCCTTCTCTTCTCCCTGTCTCTATCACACACAAACACACACTTCGTATTTCAGACTGCATCTACAGTCAGGTTTGTTAAAGTCTGTCCTGTCTTCATAGACAAACAGTCCTGCACTGCCCTTTCTGGTAGTTCAGTGTTAAACCTTTGGCACTGAGTGAAGAAGTCCAGCCTGAATTCCTTCCCTGTAGATATTTGTTCTTTGGTAAAGAATCTCTTCAAGTTTAAATATTTGGAGCTCTGGCTGAATGCCTTGGCTGTGTGCGAGTGTGTCTTTTTGAACAAACAAAGAGCGAGAGAGATAAAAGTTACATGAGGCTTTAAGGAGACATCCTTGGTATTTTTGTAAGGAAGGTTTTTGTGAAGGGAGAACTCAGAGATAAAACTGACACAGTTTGGTTTCTGCTGAAAAGCTGGATACCACGGTGAAATGTTACCATTCAGGTTTTGTCCTTCAACTTTTAAAAGATCGTTAAGTTGTGTAATAATGGGAGAGATGAGGAACAAGACGTGGTGCCTCGAGCCTTGTGACTTCCAAAATGTCTCCTCAGTTTTTAATACTAATTCAGGTGTTAATATTTTTGATACACATTTTATACATATAACATTTTGTTATGACGTGTTTCTTTCAGTGTATCTCTATTCTCAACATGTTTTTACTAGAAAACAGCCGTCTAAGAGTCCAACAGTTTTAAAGCTTTCAGCATCTTTGGATATATTTGATGTTTTAATACTTGGCAGTTATGTTTTCACTTCTTGAATAGTCTTCATTTTATTTGCTTATTTGGTAATTAAGATAGTTTGGTTATTTAGGAGAAGTGATCACAGAGACTTTCACTTCTGTTCATCCCGTGACCGTGAAGAGAGGATGACTTGGAGAGAGCACACCGTCATATGCTGATTCTGTCTGCCAGTTGCGGTAGAGGTGATGCTTAACTATGTGTTTTCTTTGGGTGATACGACTTTTACTAATCTACTTCTGTTTGAAGTTCAGAAGAATTATCTTACAGAAGTCTGTGGAACAGATGTGGAGAATGTCATCTTCACCTTTTTCCCGCTTCTCCTCCAGGGCCTCTGCTCTGGAGAACTGGGAGGAATTTTACGGGAAGAGCCAGGGGGAAGTGAGTCATCAAGTCAGGCCATGCATGGAGAGGAGCTGGGCAGATAGGGTGTGTCTAGCAGAGGCCCCGTCTATAACCAATCACAGACCGTTTGCTCAGGCTGCTCGCTCACAGACTCGCATCTCTTACAGTGGGGCACATTCCAGTGGGATGGAAATAGAGATGTCGTTGATGTTGAACAAACTGTTTAAACCACATGATAGACGAGAAATTCTGCTGCAAAATGGAGGACAGACACAAATCCACAGGCTCAAAAACATATGGACACAGCCTCCTCAGGCAAACACCACAAACAAGTTGAAATCAGAGGAGAAGACGGCGGCCAAAATCCGATGAACCCAACAGATCAAAGAGAGTGAAAGCACAAAAAAAAAAAAACCCACACAACACATGGCAACATGCTCAGCAGTGGCAACTGCTTCAGTTTGTAGCTGCGTGTTATGTAAGAGTTTGGAAGCAACGCTGTGGTGTAGCCACTGGGGCTTTTCCTGTCAGGCGGTCTGATGGTTTGGGCAGAAAAGCACATGAATAGATGATGGAGGAACACATCACTGCTACACAGAGAGGTCCATGAGTGTGCCTTGGCGATACCGCACACTCATTTTACAGATGATGCCCGCTGTCAGCAGGGCCTTGTTACCGTGTTGATGCTGTTCCAACCGCATCCAGATGGAGTCCGTGTCAAACATTGTTGAAAAAATGATTTGTGAACAATCATGTGTGCCTGCAAACAACCTGCATCTTTTAAAGTGCGTCCTCGTGTTTTTAAAGGGATAGTTTGACATATTGGAAGTAGCCTTTTTTCCAGGGAGTTGGATCACAATCAGCATCTGGTTTATTTTTCAATGTATTGAATTCATGTAATTCTGATTAGCATATATGACATTGCTACAGGTGTTTGGTCTCTAGGGAAGGGATGAAAGTAAGAAAATAGTATTTTTTCAAAGTAGTCTGCACCTTCCTTTAGAGGTGTTTAGGGCACGTCCAACTGAGAGGAGACCCCAGGGCACCCTAGGAACGCCGCGGGATCCCCTACAAGAAGCTGGAATGCTTTGCTGGGGAGAGGGATGTCTTGAACGCCCTGCTAAAGATCCTTCCCTTCTCTCTTCATAGCATTGCGTATTAGAAAGTATTGGTATGTTGCCAAGCTGAAGACCTGTTAAAGTACTTGAGCAATAGCTGGTGGTGACACTTTCTGTTACAGGTTTTGGCAGGTGTGTCGTACATGGTCGGAAGCCAATAGAGTTTCTTTTAAACTTGTTCGGTTTTCACAAAGTGAAAACTGAAACTTACCGAAAGCTGGATGTCAGTTGGGCTTGTTCCCGTTTGTACATCCTAAAACTCTTATCACCTGCATGCTTTTAACATCATTGTGATAAAACAATGATTGAAAAACATGTCACTGTTTTTAAATGCAGCACACCCGCTCGCTGCACATTTACTATTGTGACCCGTTCCCTCTCTAGGGGCTGTGAGCTTTGCTGGTTCCTATATTGCACCGTGTGAACACCATTACTATTTATTTATGCAGAGGAACTGCTGGTCAGTGTCAGCTTGCAGGCATAGATTTATCAGGTCGATCTTGCTTAGTCATCAAGCAGCATTTTACATGAGGACAAACACTGCAGGGGATCATGTCTATGACCTTTAAGAATGACAGTGAAGGAGAAGTGTATATTAACCAGTGGATCTGGTGACTTTGAGCTGCAGGAAATGTCAGCAGTGACAGATGGAGGCTCAGATGCTCAGAGAAACGTAGTCTTCCCCCATATGTCTCTCCTGTTTCTTCATTGTTTCTTGCTGCTGGCACATTTTAGTCCACTTCACTGCTTTCACCATTCATCATTCATTTTTAAATCCTCTTCATTGTTTCATCTAAACCCTCCCTGTGCCCCTCCTTACCATTGTCTCTTACACACAGTGTTGTGACCGAACATGGTCCAAACTGTAAGGCTGAAAACATACAGAAAGTAGAGCAGCAAAGGTTTTCTTGAGGACTTAATGCATCATTAAGCCAGCAGGTAATGATTGTAATTAGTGATAAAAAATCTTGGCACACACACACACGCATGCACGCACAAACAGTACAGCCCATTGTGGAGTGTATGGATTAAGGCTGCAACTAACAATTAACAATTATTTTCACCGTCACAATTCCCCAACTTCAGATTGCTTTTTTTTTTAATTATCTGAGAATTAGCCCAAACTCAAATATATTCAGTTTACTGTCACACCACACAAAGACAAGCAGCAGATTGTCACAAGTGAGAATCTGGAACTGTTTGGAACATTTTTATTTTGGGTGGATCGACTAATCATTGAATCGTTTCAGCTACAACATCAGTTAAAAACAAGAAGGTGTACAGGAGAACAACACATATGGTTGTTGTTTGTGCTTTTGTGTTTTTCCACTGAGCGTAGTGAGTAACAGATTGGCAGGACGACAGCACTCAGACCCCCGCCGGTGCCAGTTTGGTGTAGTAACAGTCGATGGAGAGATGATGCAGTTGAAGATATTTTGTGATAGCCACCGCGTGCTAGACTAAAATAGCATGCCCATTGTGAACAAAACACTACTTTCCAAAGAAAAACCTGTCTGTGAATGTCACAGACAGATGTAAGAAAGGACTCGTATCGGTATGCGTGTTTCTCGTATTGAATTGAACTTGAAGGATTAGCCTACTGCACAAGAATGTTCAGTATGTACTTGCTGGGTCAATGGACAAATGGCTTAGAAGCCAAAACTAAATAACTTCTAGGCTATTGCTCTAATGATCCCTGAGAATTATGTGGAGCAGACATTGTTATCCCAAACACAAGACTTTAACCATTTAGCATTAACCAAGGTTAAGCAATTCTTTGTCTTCTTCCAAAATTAGTCTAGTCCTCGGAGATGTGTGTATCTTTGGTTAATCCATTGAATCTCTTATCTGTTATGATCAGTACATCTGAGCTCTGTGAGTGTGTGTGTGTGTGGATCCTGCAGTGGGAGCTGTAGTCACATGCTCCTGAGCAGCTCTTTTGTGTATTGTTTCTTATTGTTCTTGTGACCAGCAGGGAAAAGGCCACGTTGTGTCGCTTGCTACTGTTTACTGCATGTCACCCTCTCCGGTTTCACTTTTTCATGTTCGGCTACATACTGAAGGAAACCCAGAACAAATATGACACGGTGAATCATTTGAGAAGCTGTCTGATGTTGCCCCCTTCTGATTGTTCCCATGTGGTGTTTCTGTAGGATGATACACTTATGATGTAACCCCTCCTGTCTCCTTTCTTTATTTGACAGGTGGATAATGCCAAGGTTCTCCACTATGTCGGAGCAGGCATTGCCTTCCCCACCAGTATGCTGTTTGTGTGTCTGCAGTCAGCCCTGACTTACCGACTGGCCAAGACCCAGGGGGAATACAACGTGGCCCACCTCCGACTCTGCATGGCCCTGCTGGCCTTCGTAGCCTTGGTGCTCAGTATCCTTTCCAGTCACTAACAGATGGCAGCCGCCGAGGCTGTCAAGTGCTTTAGAATAGAGCGCAGTACTGCCAGCCTGATTAAGAAGAGAGACATCGCCTCCACATTATATCACAATGGCAGTTGAACCTCATGTCGAATCATTTTAGTGTTACAGGACATTTTTACAGCTCTGCATGAGAGTAGATTCAAAAGACTGATATTAGATGATATTAGATCTGTTTTACTCTTATAGACATATAAGATACAGACATAGACATATACATAGACATAGACATATAG